>NC_007087.3:2355528-2402819 GCF_000004695.1 Dictyostelium discoideum AX4
CTAAATTAAATAGTAATAATGGTATCTCTGATAATCAAAATCACGTTCTTTTAACAGTACACAAGAAAAAGATGTGTTTTGGTTGCAAGTATCCAGTGAATAGTGCCAATAATAATACTACTACTAATAATAATATTACTGCCAGTCAATTATCAACTCTTAAATGTTCAAAATGTCATTTACATTATTGTGAATCATGTTTTAATGTGGCTCATAATTATATCAATAATATAAATAATAATAATTAATTTTTTTTTAATAAAACACATATATCTTTTTTTTCTTTTTTTTAAAAATATAAATTTACTTTAATTTTTAATTTTTTTTTTATCCGCCATTCATTTTTTTTTTTTTTTTTTCGATGCCTTTTTTCATTTTTTAAGGGTTTTTTATTTCCTGTAATATATTTTTTATTTTTTCTTTTTATTTATTTTATTTTATTTTTACTTTTAAATTTTATTTTATTTTTACTTTTTATTTATTTTATTTTTATTTTTAAATTTTATTTTTAAATTTATTTATTTTGTTTTTATTTTTAAATTTTATTTTTATTTATTTTTTTTTATTATTACTTTTTTTATTTTATTTTTATAAATAGAAATAGGTGAAATAATGAAAGATTTAGAACAATTTGATGATATGATTGGGATCTCTAATATTAATTTTTTTGATTTATTAAAAAAGGTTGAATTTTTAATAAAAGAAAAAAAAGATAATAGAGGTCGAAACAAATTTATAAAACAAAAGAAAAATTATTTGTCACCTTATTTCACATGAGGCATTATACAAGATTAATTGTTTTAAATAAGTTGTTATTAGTGCATCTACATTCACTAGGATATATGATGAGATATTGGATATACTTTTTCAATTGTTTGAGAGAGATAAAGACTTTATATCAAAATTGGAAAAAGAAAAAGAATTTATATTAGGTGATAGAGGATTTGTTGGTATTGGAAGGTTAACTATTCCAAAAGGTAAAAGAGATTATGAACAGAAACAAACAGATATAGATCAAAAATCAATAAGAATAATTATTGAAAATGTGTTTTCAAAAATAAAAAGATTCTTTATTACAAGTATGCCACTAAGATATAAATTTTCAGTAGGATCAATTGATATGGATAGTGTTCAAGAAAAACACAATAAGAGATCTAAAAAAAAATCTTAAAAAATGACAACGAATAATAAAATAATTTAATAATGAATTCAATGATTTTTTAATTGTTCACCATTTTTTTTTTCATATAAAATTAATATGAAAAAAAAATGAAAAAAAAAACAAAAAAAAACACTTCTGTGGATAATTGAATTAATTATAATTAACTCAGCGTATTTTAAAAAAGATCGAGTTATCACGGAATAAATTCAGTTGTTTCGAAATTGAAAAATTAATTCAATTATTCACAGAAAGGTCAATTGGAAAATTCATTTTTTTTGTTTTTTTTTTGGTGGAATCCATTCCAGGGTCCCAAATTTATAAGTGAAATTACCCAAAATCCCAAAAAAAAAAGTTTTTTTTTCGAAAAAAAAAAATAAAAAAATATAAATATAAATAAAAAATAAAAAATGAAAAAAAAAAACACTTTGAAATCAAAATGATAAATAAATTCTATTTATATCCAATTTATTTAATAATAATTATTTGCATTAATAGCAATAATAATAATAATAATAATGGTGCCTTTGTATTAGGACAAGTTCAAGGAGTAACTTATTCAATTGATCAAAGTTTTGGTTATACCTATTTAAATTCATTTTCGGGTTCATGTCAATATTCATTTTCATTAAAAGTTTATAATAATCTATCCCCAGTCACTGAATTAAAATATGATGTAGAACCAGGACTAACAATAAAACCAATGATAATTGATTCAGTTAATAACTATTCAATTTTTTCGATTAATTGTCCATTGACTGTAAATATTCCCAAGCAATTTAAATTTCTTGGGAACACTTTAAATCCACAAGTAAATTCTTTATCAAAAAACTTTTCAACTGATTTATATTGCCAAGGTAAAAAAAAAAAAAAAAAAAAAAAAAAAAAAAAAAAAAAAAAAAAAAAAAAAAAAAAAAAAAATTATTAACAATTATAAAAAAAATAAATAAAGATTTTAATGTTGAAGGTTTAAATTTAGATATAAATAATTCAAGTTTGGTAGCTAATGATGGATTTAATGGAATTAGTGGTTTATTAAGTATTAGTGGTTTAAAATATCCAATTAAAGAAATTACAGCTAGTTCAAAATATGCCCAAGTAAAGATATTCAATAAAATTAATAATTTATATTATATAACTTTCTCTTCACCACCTCCAACTAATATTGGCGTTTGGCTTATAGATTTATTATTTCCAAATAAAAATTTAACTGTAGCATTAATTAATAATCTTTTTAAGAGTAGGTTTTATTTTATTTTTATTTTTTATAATAAAAAAAAAAAAAAAAAAAAAACTAAAAATTAATAATTTATATAGATACAAATAACTTAATTAGTGATTATAAAGTTTATGAACCATCAATTGACACTTTAAGATTAATGGGTACATTTACTCCACCATGTTTTACATTTACATTGAATGACAATACAGAAGCATTACAAAGTTATCCA
Organism: Dictyostelium discoideum AX4; assembly: GCF_000004695.1. Taxonomy (NCBI): domain Eukaryota; phylum Evosea; class Eumycetozoa; order Dictyosteliales; family Dictyosteliaceae; genus Dictyostelium; species Dictyostelium discoideum. The sequence continues at coordinate 2,358,139 of NC_007087.3, forward strand.
TTCTTTTTTGTAAAATTATTTAATGATGTTACTTTGAATAATCCAGTTATCCAAGTATCATTTAATAATGTGCCTTATTATCTTGGAGATTTTTCAAGATTCAATTCAATTGATCAATATTCAGGTTCAATTCTCTCAACATTACAAAACCCAATTGCAAATATATCCTATCAATACAATAATAATTATGTTGATGCATTTCCCAAGAGTTTAAATTATTTGTGTAAGTTTTATTTATTTATTTATTTATTTATTTATTTTATTTATTTATTATAATAATAATAATAATTATTATTATTGTTCTTATTTTAGATAAAAGTCTTAGTTTAAGTCAAGGTTCTACGGGACCTAGTAAAACCACAGATAAAATTACACTATTTCGAACTTCATTTCAAAAAATTTCACATACAAAATGTGAATTAAAAAATGATAGAAATATTACAAAATTTTTAGATTTTCCTTACGGATATGGTATAGGTAGTACTAATTCATTCATTTTTAATTTTGAATTGTATGATCCGATTCGAACTCTAAGTTATAGGTTAGAAGTTTCTAGAACGACTTTTTCTTCAAATTCTCCTCCAAACATAGGTAAGTTTTTATTTTACTAATTATCGATTGATTTTTTTTATTTTTTTGTTTATTTAAATAAATAATTAATTTTACTAAAAAAAAAAAAAATAGTATCAAGATTAAGATATTTTAAAATTGATAGAATTTTCAATAGATATGTTATGATTAGTGTTGGATTTTATCTTGAAAGTTCATCAAATTTTGATAATGTTTTAATTGGTAAACCAGGTGATGCAGATAAATTATTTAGATTCAATAGTTATAATGAAACTACTGGTTTATATCAAATGTTTTATAAATATTCTAAAAATCCATTCAATAGAGATGATGATCGATTTTCATTTAGAGTTTTAAGTACAAATGGTGCAATAACTACATTTATAGAAGATGAAGTGTTTATTGACCAATTTTCAAATAAAGGTACCATTTTATCACCTTCAAATTATTTTACAGAATTTAATAGTGAAGATATTGAAAGTATAACATTTAAAGAAAATGTTGTAAATACTACATTAAAATCAACATTGAATAGGGTTTATGTTAAATTAAACACCACCAATTCAAAAGTTATACCAAAAGGTGATAGTATACCAATTGGTTTTCAATTTAGAAATGGTAGAAGATTTACTAAAAATCCAGAATCATATCAAGATTTATTAGAAGATTCAGAGGGTAAAAAAGTTTATTATTTAGATTGGAATAGTACATCAAAAGCATGGGAATCTGATTTTATAATACCAGCAAATTTAGTAACTGGTCAAATTTATTATTACATTCTAAGTTCAAAACAATTACATAATAATTTCTATCAAAAATTCCCTTTAACAGTATTTTCAAATCAATTTGATCTTTTAGGTCCAATTATTTATAATCTTTCAAAATTGACACCAATTGAATCATCAACTGAAATTGAATTTGGTTGGGATATTAATATTAAAGATGAATTAAATGGTTTTAAAAGTGGTTTTATTGTAGTTAGAGGTGATATTGATAATTCAATTTATAATTATACATTAACATCAAAAATTGGTAATAATATTCTTATTGAAAATGATGTTATAAAATCAATTGACTTTAAAATAAGAATTAAAATTTCAAAAGTTCCAACATGTGTAACTCAAACTTATTCTATTACTGAATTGTTTTTACAAGATAATCAAGATCATATTACAAAATTTAATCAAGTTGAAGAAAAGTCACAACTTTATCCACAATTGAACCCATTTTTATTCTTTTTTAATTCATCTTTAATTATTACAACTAGTATTATATGTCCTTCAGCTGTTCCATCACCAAATGATTCAAATGTACCAATAATAACTAGTCTTGCTTTAAAGAATAGTCAATTAATCGAATTTAATAATGATACAAAATCATTTGAAGCATCAATAGTATTCACTGTTTATTCTTATTTTGGAATTAAAAATGAACAATATCCAACATGTTATTTAAATTCTGGTGATTTAGATTTTATTTATTCAAAAGCAATTCTTGAATCATTTAATGATACATCCTATAATTATCGTTGTGTAATTCCTGTTAGAAGAGGATTTGGTTATCCAAATCAAATATTACTTTCAATCTTTGGTTTAATTAGTAATATTGGTTTATTTAATGGTTATACATCAGGTGTATTATTTAATACATTTGGTATTGGTATATTTCCAAATAGTGTTTCTGTTCCTACTTTTTCATTCCCAGTTTTAACAAATGTTTATTATTCAAGTGGATCATTTTGGATTCAAGGTTATAATTTATTCAATTTGAATTTTGTTATGGTTACAAATGTAACTTCTTCAACAAAAATTTATTATGAAATTGATAACACAATCGATAGTAGATTTCAAAATTTAATAAAATTAAATATTCAATCATTATCAGGAAACTTTGATTTTTTAGTTGTGGGAATTCAATATGATTCAAGAACTACAAATACACTTTTCTTTGATAATAGATTAATAGTAAATTATGAACCACCAACAACACCACCAATTGTACCAACTTTAACACCAATTCAAAAATGTTCTGGAACACCATTATGTGGTGGTATTGATCATGGTTATTGTAGTCAAACGGTTGGTTGTATTTGTTATTCACCATATATTGGAATTGATTGTACATCACAAGTTATTGTAATACCTCAACCAAATATAACAAAACCAACTGATCCATCTGTTATTATTGAAACTAAACCTATTGGAGATAATAATAACCAAACATCAGGTAATCAAGTTTTATTATCAAGTATAATTTCAATTGCTGAACTTAGAGAAATTAATAGTAATAATAATACAATTATAAAAAGATTTAAATTTGAAAAATGGGTTCAAACTACATTATCACCCACAATATCACAATATATTTCAAATGATGTATCGGATGGTTTAATAGATCCACCAGCAATTGTAAATGTAAGAATTGAATGGTTTTCAAATTCAACCAATATCTCTTTTGCTGATCAATCAATTTTAATTAATCCATCAACTTTAAAATATACAATCACCATTTCACAATATAAATATCAATCAAGATTAAATAATCTTCAATTGATTATGAATGCTAAAGTTCAATCTAATCAAAGTGATAATATATGCTCAAGTTATCAATTTGGTGAATCTTTTGATTATGAACATGAAAATAGTATTAACTTTATAAAATTACAAATTGGTAAATATAGTTTAAGAGGTAAATATATTAAAAGAGCAATTATTGATTCTTCAAGAATTGTTACAATTAAAAATGAAATCTTATATGATTTAGATAATCAACAACAACAACAACAACAAGCAAATAGTACTCAATCATATGTTGGTATTACAATACCATACTTTTTAGATAGTGCAATATTAGATCCAGATTTTTCAGTTTTATTAGATAGTGGTGAAGCAAATTCAGATTCTCCAAACTCTGTTTGTGGAAATGACTTTGAATCTGGTTTAAGTAAAGGTCAACTTATTGGAATTATTATTGGTTCTGCAATTTTTTTCATCAGTCTTGTAGCTATTTTAATTTATTTAGTTTATAAAACTGCCATTTGTTTACCAGTTAGAATATTTTTATATAAAATATCAAAAAAATCAAAGGTGTAATTTAATAAAAATAATAAAATAAATAAATTTTAAGGTTCTTAAATTATTTTTTTATAATTAGATAGATTTTTCACTTATTAAAATAAATTAATAAATAATAAATAAACATCAAAAAAAAAGAAAATAATAAAAACGACTAAAATAACATTGCTTTCTTTTTATTTTTATTTTTTTTTTTTTTTTTTTTTTTTTTTTTCAATTTTCCATTTTTTTTCATTAAATTTCTCGAAAAACAAATTTTTTTTTTTTTTTTATTTTTTCATTTTTTTTTTTTTCTAAACAAATAATTATATATTAATAAGAAAAAATGGATTTATTTAGTCATTTAAATTGGTATAGTGGCGATTTTATGAATGAAGATGGCGAGCCAATAAAGAGTATACCAAGTGGAAAATTAATATTAGTTTCAGATACATTAGAATCTGAAGGTTCATTTTTAATTCATTATTTTTTACAATCAATATTTAAAGCAACAACCTCAACAAACTCATCAACCAACAATAATAATAGCAATAATAGTGGTGGTGTTGGTGGTGGTGCATGTTTATTAGGATTGAATCAAAGTTTATATAATTATTTTAATGTTGGTAGAAAATTAGGATATAATTTAACAACAGAATATAATAAAGGTAATTTCACATTTATAAATGGATTATCAACACCATATAAATGGATAATTGAACAAAGATTACAACAATTAGAGGATCAAGGTATTGATGAAGAACCACAATTAGACTCAATCTCTCAAGGTTTTAATCCATTTCCAACTATTCATTTAATTGATAATAAGAATATCACTTCCTCCTCCTCCTCCTCTTCTTATTCAAACTCTAATAATAAAAATAAAAATAATAATGAATTAAAAGACATTTTATATAAAATTTATAATGAATTTATAAATGATCATAAGAAAAGAGTAATGAATAATAATAATAATTCAAAGACTTTATTCATTATTGATGGTTTAAATTTATTAGAGAGTCATTATTCTACAAATCCAAGTGGTTCAAATATGGATATTTTAAACTTTTTACAATATTGTCATAATTATATCAAAGAGAATTCAACAACTTGTAGTATGATAATACTTTATCATAGTGATTGTGATGAAGATTCAAAATTCTTTAATTTACTTCAATATGAATCCGATTTAACAATCAATATAACTGGTTTAAAATCTGGTTATTCAAAAGATATTGATGGTCAAGTAAGTTTTAATTTTTTTTTTTTTTTTTTTTTTTTTTTTTTTTTTTTTTTTTTTTTTTTTTTTTAATGTCATTTTCAAACAATTTCTAATAACTTTTTTTTTTTTTTTTTTAGTTAAATTTTATACAAAAAGATGAAAAAAATAATACATTTACAAGAGTTAATCCAATTCATTATCAAGCATTAGATAATTCAATTAGATTCTTCTCAATGGGTTCAAGAATTCAATAAAGTCTTTTTTTTTTTTTACAATTTATTTTTTTATTTTCATTTTTATTTTTTTTATTTTTATTAAATAGATTTTTAAAAGATAATACAGTTCGAGGTTTGATTATATTTTTCAAAAGGGTCATTAGCGATAGCCACTTTTACAGCTTCATCAAAAACAATTTTTAGACCTTGTTTTGTAAGTGCTGAACATTCTAAATATTGAATAGCTTTAATCTTTTTCATTAATGTATGACCTTGTTCATATGAGATTGGATTTAATTTATCTTGTTTTAATTTATCTTTAATATCTTTATCATCTCTTTTATCTATTTTAGTGGCAACTAATATTATTGGTATATTTGGTGAATAATGTCTACATTCTAGATTCCATTTATTAAGAACATTATGATGAAGTTGAAATAATTGAGAAACAAATTAAAAATACATTTACATTTTCATAATTTTTTGGTCTTAATAAATTATATTCACTTTGACGTGCACAATCCCACAAATCAAGTAAAATCTGTTTCTCATTATCAATATTAATTTTCATTGTATGATTATCAATTATTGTTGGAATATATTCATTTAGAAAATTATTAGTTGTGTATGTTATTAATAAACTTGGCTTTCCAACATATGTATCTCCTATTACTACACATTTTATTGTTTTCATTTATTTTTAATGTTTTTTTTTTTTTTTTTTTGAATTGTTTTTTTTTTTTTTTTTTTTTTTATTTCAAAGAAAGGATATTTTAAAATTTTGATCAAAATAAAAAATACAATTTATTTAAAAAAAAAAAATAAAATAAAAAGAATATACCTTTTTAAAAAAAATAAAAAGAAAAAGAATAATTGTATTTAATTTTTGATTGGTTGGTTGAGGAGATAAAGATGATTTTTTTTTTTTTTTTTTTTTTTTTTTTTTTTTTTTTTTTTTTTTTTTTTTTTTTTTTTTTTTTTTTTTTTTTTTTTTTTTTTTCTTTTTTTTTTTTTTACATTATAATACAACCTTTTGAAGATTTTGGTTTTTTCTTAAGAGTTGGATTAATTACAGATCTAATTGCTTCATCAAAAACAGTTTTAAGACCTTTTTGTGTGAGAGCTGAACATTCAAGATATTTGACAGCATTAATTTCTTTCATTTTTGAAAGACCTTGTTCATAGGAAACTGGATAAAGTTTTTTCTCTTTTAATCTATCTTGAGTATCTCTATCTTCTCTCATATCTAATTTAGTACCAACTAAAATGATTGGAACATTTGGTGCATGGTGACATATCTATTAATTTAGATGATTTTGATTATTAATAATCCTATTATTGATTGGTGTGTTTTATTTATTTATTTATTTATTTATTTATTTATTTATTTATTTATTTATTTATTTATTTATTATTATTTTTAAAACTTTAAAATATATATACTTACTTCTGGATGCCATTTACCATTTACATTCTCAAAAGATGCTGGTGAAACGATTGAAAAACAAATTAAGAAAACATCAGTTTGAGGATAGGATAAAGGACGTAAACGATCATAATCTTCTTGACCTGCTGTATCCCATAATCCGAGATTAATTGGTTTACCATCAACCATTACATTTGCGCTGTAATTACTATAATAATTTTATGTATATTTGGTGTTAGAAAAAAAGGTAATTTTGATTTATTTTATTTTTTTTTTTTTTTTATTTTTTATATTTACTCAAAAACTGTTGGGATATACTCTCCTGGAAAAGCATTGGTTGTATATGAAATTAAAAGACATGTTTTACCAACTGCACCATCACCAACAACTACACATTTAATTGCTTGCATTATGTTTTTTTTTTTTTTTTTTTTTTTAATATATAAAACTTTAGAATAATAATTTACAAATATATATTTTTAATTTTTGTTTGTTTATGCCATTTGATTTAAAAAATAAAATTTAGTTTTTAAAGTAAAAAAAAAATGAATAAAAAAAAAAAAATTTTTAATTATAATATGATATTTCCAAAATTAAAATGAATAATAAAATAATTAAAAAAAAAAAAAAGTCATAAAAATAAAATTTGAAATTTTTTCTATGAAAAAAAGGGGTTATTTTTGGGATTATTTTTTTTTTTTTTAATAAAAATAGATTTTAATTTTATTTTAAAAGGGAATATATTAAAATTTTTCTTTCAATTTTAGTTTTTTTTTTTTATTACTATTGAATATTTTAATTAGGTATATATTTTTTAAAATTTGAATAACATACATTAATTTTTTGTTTTTTTTTTTTTTGTTTTTTTTAATTTTTTTTTTTTTTCTTGTTTTTTTTATACTAAACAATGAAAGAAGAAACAACAACAACAACAACAACAACAACAACAAAAAATACAACAAAAATAATAAGGAATGAAGATGATGATTACGAATTAGTTAAAGTAATAATATTGGGTGATAATAAAACTGGTAAAAGTTCAATTTTAAGAAGATATCATTATAATGAATTTGAATTAGGAGTATCATCAATTGGTGTTGATTTCATTAAAAAAGATTATGGTATGGTAAATGGTAAATATTATAAAATTCAAATTTGGGATGTAAATAGTTGTGATAGGTTTAGATTATTAACCCACTCCTATTATAAGGGTGCACATGGTTTCATGTTATTATATGATTGTACTAATCAAGAATCATTTAATAATTTACAATTTTGGATCAATGAAATTATAAATAAATCACCAAATTCAAATAATTCAACAATTGTTATCATTGGTAATAAATGTGATTTAGTTAATGGCATTAAAATTGATCCAATTAAATCTAAACAATTTTGTGATTCAAAATCAATAACTTCATTTCAAAATGTTTCTGCAAAAGATTCTATCAATATAAATGAACCATTTGAAATTTTATTTAGACAAATAATTAAAAAAGGTCATTCACAAACAGTTTCTCCAAAACATGATACATATGAAAATAATAATATTAATAAATCATGTAATATTTTATAATTAAATTTGTTTTCGAAATAAAAATTTTGGGGGAATGATATGGTCATCTATTTTAGTGATGTTATAGTGAAAGTTTTAGAATTTTCTTCTCAACCTCAAGGAAATTAATTTTTCGGACTTTTACGTATAAAATTTTTAATTTTATCTAATTACTTCGTACTCTAAGTTTACAACTACCTTTTTTTGAATGGAATAACACAATTTTTAGTTGCTTCTTCTTGAGATATATCTCATTTTATAAATTCTATTATTAGATATTACAGGTGCCTTTTAAGGTTTTATGGGTTTTTTTTTTTTTTTTTTTTTTTTTTAAAGTTGGGGGTGTAGAGTGTGTTTAGTGACGTAATATATTGTTGAGGTTTGATGGTAGTGGTACTGTGTGTAGTGGTGAGTTCCAGTGTTTGCTAAATCTTTCGAGTTGCAGGGAGATGATGTTTTTGAATTTTTTTATTTGTTCGTTGTTTGTTGCTTTTTTTTCTTGTCTGATTAGTTTGTATATGTTGTTTTTTGTTCTTTCCCAGGCTGCTGTTTGAGTTTTCTTTAGTTCGTGTACTAGTAGTTGTTTTCTTAAGTTTATGAATATGAATAAATTATTTTTTAAAACTACCTTTTTTTTTTTTTTTTTTTTGAATTGTTTTTTTAAAACTACCTTTTTTTTTTAAAAACTGCTTTTTTTTTTTTTTTTTTTAAAACTACCAATACTACTATTGGATTGAATTTTTCATACAATTCCTCATTGGTGTAGTCGGTAACACTCTAGTCTTTCACACTGGTACCTCGGGTTCGATTCCCGAATGGGGAGCTTTTTAATTATTTTCCTAAAAAGATCGCATGTTCGATGCCATGTTCGCATAACCCGAACACTCCAAACCAATTCCATCATAATAAAAAAAAAAAAAAAAAAAAAAAAACAAGTAGTAGTAATCATAATATAACCAAAAATATCAACATATAACAATATAAAAATTTAAAAATTTAAAAATCTAAAAATTTAAAAATGTAATAAAATATAACAATACACCGCTTTTAGGTAAAAAAAAAAAAACGATGCCATGTTCGATGCCATGTTCGATGCCATGTTCGATGCCATGTTCGATACCCATGAAGGATGAAGATAATAAAAACAAAATATATAATACTTAAAAAATTAATTAATTATGATTATTGTGGTTAAATTATAATTCCTTATTAAGAATATTGAAAACTTAATGTTCATGTAATTTCATTACAAAACTGGGAGTGGCACAAGGATATAAAAAAGCAAAAATTTTACAATTAATTTTTTATTTTTTATTATTTTTTTATTTTAAAATTTTGAAAGGTTAATTTATTTAAAATTATACATTAGTTTTATTATTAAACATTTCCATTAAAAAAAAATCACCACTTTCTGTAACGGTATACTCTAGAAAGACTAATATTTTATTTGTTTATAATTTATATTAGTATTTTATTTATTTATTTATTTATTTTTATATTTATATATCTTTAATAATTTAATTTAATTTAATTTTATATAATTTTATTTAATATTTGTTTTATATATTTTATACTAGTTAATACGAGTCGACATAATATACTATAAGAGAATATTTAAAAAAATATACCAAATTTGTTAAAAATTAATTATTGAAAACACTAAATAAAGAATATATATCGAAACAATTGTTTCTGATTATAATGATATAATACTAAATAATAATTATAGTAACGAAAAACTACTGGTTTCTTTACATTTCTAAATCACCATACTCACAATTCAAAAACAATAACGTCAGTATCATCACCATTTCTTAGAAAATAACAATACCACAATCAAAAACGACCTAAAAAAATTGTACAATTGAAATTTTGTCTTTTTTTTTTTTGAACTAGATTACTCAATTATTACTTCTCCTTGAATGAAAAAATTTTGTGTTTAGCATGTAAGATTCAACATTGAATATCTTAATACAACTACTTAAGGAGACTTTCCATTACTATTATTTCTACTAGTGATAAGCAAACATTTAAATTTAATTTATAATTTTATTTTTGCCAATAAATTAACCTCATCATGGCATCGAACATGCGATCTTTTGTGGAAAAAAAGAAAAGCTCCCCATTCGGGAATCGAACCCGAGGTACCAGTGTGAAAGACTAGAGTGTTACCGACTACACCAATGAGGAATTTCATGAAAAATTAATTACAATAGTAGTATTGGTAGTTGTAAAATAAATTTATTCTTATTCAAAAGTAAGAAGTAAAATACACTGCTCATATTGATGGGTTAAAGCAAAATCTCCTCGGGACATGTCCATGTATAACTGACCAATAAGTATCGCAACCAAAAAACTCCTAAATGAGGGATTACAATACTATCATCGAATCTGGGGAGGTAGCTTCCAAAAACCATCCGACGGCACAACGGCCGACAGGTTACCCCGGTATGGCACAAGCGAAGCCGTTGGTTAGTCAGTCACTGCAACAGTAAACGTGTGGCACACTGGCGAGACACTTCAAGTAACGGGAAGGAGGCTGATGCCTCTGGGACACAAAGTAAGTCGATAAAAGTAAAAATATATAAAAAGACGAATGGCGAGTGAGTGGCGCGAGAGATGAGAGCGAGTGTCGGTCACGAAAGTGGCTTAAGGTTTCACCGATAGTATGAGTGGAGGTTGGGTAGTTGTGGCACCATCAACTTCAAGACCCCCCATAGTGTCGGCCGAGGATAAAATAAAAAAATGATTTAGAAAAAAGTTTGGACAAAAAAGATGTTTTAATCAAAAGTAATAATACAATTCAAAATTTGAAACAAAAAAAAAAAAAAAAAAAAAAAAAGTAAACTAACCTCTTTTAGAGACCCTGTAAAAAACTACAAATAAAATGAGATCTAGCATCTCAAGGAGAAGAAAGTAATAATTGCGTTATCCAATTCAAAAAAAGTAGTTGTAAACAGGAGAAGCAACTAATAATTGCGTTATCCAATTCAAAAAAAAAAAAAGTAGTTGTAAATGTACAAGAAAAGTTAGGTTTACTGATATGTATAAACAATGTTGATTATATAGTTGTAATGGTTGAAGTGAAAAATCTCATGCTAAATGATAGTCCCTCCAGAAGTAATAGTGGTAGAAGTGGTAGTAGTAGAACAAGAAAGTAAAGTTTGGTTTACTGATATGTATAAACAATGTCGATTATATATATAGTTGTAATGGTTAAAGTGAAAATCTCACGTTTATGATAGCCCATCCTGAAATAGCAGTAGAAATAGGAGTAAAAGATAGTTAAGAAGTGATAGTAATAGTAAATTGAAGTTCCAGTCATTAGATTCAGTGTTACAAATCCATGCAAGAATATAGGTAATAGAGTTGTTCAAGTCGAAGTGACAGTTTTGTTATTTAACAATTTCAAGAAATTTTCAAGGTCTACATCTTTGGAAATCAAAAAAAAAAAAAAATCAAAATCAAATCAAATCAAAAAAAAAAAAAAAAAAAAAAAAAATATATTATTGTTTTTTTCTAAGAAAGAGAGTGGTCTTGTGATTGATGGAGGTGTAATGATATCTAATTGATTATCAAGTCCTTTGTTTAGTGAGAGTTGGTTTGTTGGGGTTTGTTTTTTAGGTGTGTAGATTTTTGCGCTTTTGTTTTTTGTTGTTGAGGTTGTGGAGGTATTATTTGTATTGGTTGTGTTGTTATCTGTATGATTTAACTGTAATTCAGTTGAGTGATCATCAGCCATTGTTGAAAAGTATATAGGACGATAGCCCTTGCTTTAATGAGCAAAAATAGGGTAAAATTATGAGGAATGAATGTGGCGGTGAAGATATAACAGTGATTTATTTATTATATGTATAAATTCTCGTTTATTTCTTTGTTTTTTTCGGTTTCGTTTATCAATTAGGAATCGAACCAACAACCTATTTTTAGTTTTTTAAAAAAAAATGGTTCTACTGAGACTCGAACTCAGATTACAGGATTCAAAGTCCTGGGTGCTAACCAATTACACTATAAAACCTTTTGATTTTTTATGTAATAAAGTTACTCTATAAAATTAATAGATATTAAATATGCATATTACATTACTAATTATAGTTGACACACATTTAAATAATATATAATAATAATAATAATAATAATACTGTCAACTCATTATAAACAATATAAATACTAAAGAATAATTTTATTAACAATATTGAATATTATAAATATAAACTAATATTAAATAAAGATAACAAAGTATTATTCAATTATATAATTATTAATTATATATATTTATAAAGCTAACAAGCTTTATTACATTTAATAATGAACGTCGTATTCCAATTCCTATGTAAACTTTTGATAATTTGTATACCTTATATACTTGTGTGACCCTTGAACACACAGAAATAATTAATAATAAATAATAAATAATATTATATATCTTATAATATTATATGTAATAAAGTTTTGTTTGTGCACAATTTTGAATAAAACAACAATGAATTAATTTTTATTTTATTTACTATTTTTACTAAAATTAATTTTACTAAAGAAACCGTTGGTAAAATTTCTGAGAATAAAGTAAGAATCTTGTATTTTTTAACATCTTTTCAGTTTCAGATCTATTTCTATATTTGTATTTTACTAGGGATAAAAACTTTATAAAAAAATTTATGTCGCTTAATTATTCGCGATTATTACATTCTTAATTAAAACGTCGTATGTCAGTCTCCTCCCCATATTCGATTATAGTATTTTTATCCCTCATTTCGGGAGTTTTGAGTTTGTGTTGCTTAATATTCGTGGGATTATTTAATATGATAACTGCTATTTTAAAAAAAAAAAAATATCAAGGTTTTATAGTGTAATTGGTTAGCACCCAGGACTTTGAATCCTGTAATCTGAGTTCGAGTCTCAGTAGAACCATTTTTCCCACCCCTAAATAAAAGGTAGTAGGTTCGATTCCTATTTTGGTGAAATCTAATTGAGAAAGGAAATTGGAATATTCAAGAACATTATCAAACTTTAACCATACTCAATTAAAAACAACCTCACAAAAACTCAAAAAGAAACCCAAACCATCAAAAAATTTAAAAAAGAATGGAGCATAAACACTAATGAACCAATTCCAACAATTACACCACCAATTAATTATTAATTACCTAATCTAAAATAACATACCATTTTAAATTCACAAAAACTAAAAACCTAAAATAAATAAATATAAATAACATACTAATTGTATACTACAATAGTTTATTTATATCAAAAAAAAAAAAAAAAAATGAGAAAGGAAACAAAATATGGCAAAAAAAAAAAAAAAAAAAGAAAATTATTATTTGAAAATTTATTTATTTTATTTTATTTTACTTATTTATTTTAATTTATTAATTAAAAAAACCATTAAAAGATAAAGAAGTATTTTTATTGAAAAAATCATGAATATCTCTTTCTTCAGTTATATTTTTAAGTTGATGTTCCATAAGAGCAAATTCGACTAAAGCAGAAGAGAAAGACTCTGGAGTTAGAGAGGCAGCGATATTCTTTCCTTCAATGAATGGATCAGCGACATATAATACACCTTTACAATAATCATCTCTTGGATAGATACCACGAGAGATACTAATAACATCTTCATTATAATTAAAGGTACAATAATATTGGAAGAATTTAAAAAGTAATTGACCAATGTTTAAACGATTATCAGCGGAAGTAAAATCTAAACTTGTCCAATCATAATATTTTACAACATTATTTTCAACTCTACAATTTGCTTTTAATTTTATCTTTGTTTCATCGAAATGAAATGGTGAAGGTTCTTGAAGATTTGGTAGGACTGGTGGTGACAACGATTGAAGGAAATGAATGATCAAATTGATTAAACAATAGGAACTAAATGATTCTTGAGAGGCATCATTTAAACATTTTGTTGAAGCCCACCATTTAATTAAAATGATGAGTGGTTTAACTCTAGAATCTACCATAGTGTAATCTTTGATTAACAAAGAATTATGTTGACCCATAAAACTATTGAAACACATATCGAAACGAACGTTTACATCGGTATCAATGAATCTAATGATTGGTACACGAGCTTCTAAACGCGTTTCAATTAATTCATAATTTTTTTTATGTAAAAATGAAGAAACTTGTTTAATGGTACTAATATCCTCTTTTTGAGTGGTAGTAAAATTTACATCAATATCAGATTCACCCAATGATAAACCACTAAGGAATGAACCAAAAATATTAAGTTTACCACTTGAAAAACCATCCAATAAATATTGAGTTAAACGTTTAAATGATTCTTCTTTAATTGTTTTTTTCTTACATTCTTTTGATTTTGCAATTGAGTAAAGTTTCTTTAAAGTGTTTGGAAGTGATAAACCAACTGAATAAGTTGGCTGTGATTGTTGTTGTTGTTGTTGTTGTTGTTGTTGTTGTTTTTGTTGTAAATATTTTTGATAAAGTGGGAATTTAATTAAATAATTATTAAAACAATCTCTTAATAATTTCTTATTTGCCAATACTGTTGAAGAAATAAAACTTTTATTAAATGATTGAAGTTCTTGAATAATTTCTAATAAAATCTTTGGATAATCTTGATTTGTTAAAATTTCTTGATTATTTAAAACTTTTTGAATATTTTCAGAAATTAGATTAATATCAATTATTGATGTATCTAAATTTATAATTGAAATTAATTCAGATGAATCTGTTGCTATTGCTGTTGTTGTAGTTGTTGCTGTTGTTGTTGATAATGTTGATGTTGTTGATGTTGTTGTTGTTGATGATGATAATGTTGATGTTGTTGTTGTTGTTGGTGGTGGTATTGTTGTTGATATTGATGATGATGATGTTGATGTTGATGTTGTTGTTGGTATTATTGATATTGTTGATGGAATTGGTGTAGTTGTTAAAGTTGTAAATAAATCGGTAGTTTCAACAATATTACCATTTATTAATAATAAATCTTCATCATCTTCTTTATTTAAAAATTTAATTTCATTTAATTCCTCACTACCATGTTCACTATCAGAATCGTCATTTCCAAAATCAGTTATAAGACCTTGTGGATTAATTAAATCGAATTGAATTGTTTGTTCTCTTAAATTTTCAATATCATTTGAATTGATTGAATAAACACGATCAATTGAAATTAAATGATCAATTAATTCACCCCAAGTTCTATCCAATTTCAATAGAGTAGCATTTCCAATGATGAATAAACCATATTTAGCACGAGTGATACTAACATTGATACGTCTACGATCAGATAAGAAACCAATACTTTCATTTCTAACACAAGACATGATCATAATATCTTTTTCACTACCTTGGAAAGAATCGATGGTTTTAATTTCAATATTCAATGAAAGATTCAATTGTTTATAGGCATCTTCAATCTCTTTTCTTTGTAATTTATAAGGAGTTACAATACCAAATGAATATTGTTTAGTTTCTGGATGATCTTGAGTTAGCTTCTTTATTAAAGTGAATACCATTGTAATCTCTAATTGATTTTTAATTGAAGTTTTACCACGTTCCTCTCTTGAATCTGTAACATCAAAGAATCTAATGGCACCATAGTCTTGATTTTCATGGAAACGTAAACTATAGGCATCACTTGAAACAACGTTATCACCATCCTTTAATATATCATGATAGAATTGTGATGATGGGAATTTTGAAATCAAAGGATGCATACGATATTGAACATTCAACATTGAAACTGGTAATACCTTGGAAAGACGTTCAAACAATGAAATACCTAAACCACAATGAATACTTTCCTTTGAGAAAATTGTTGGTGGTAATTGAACTGGATCACCAACCAATATTAACTTTTTCATTGATTTTGCACCCAACGACAATGGAATGATACAAGAGGTTTCACAGGATTGTGTTGCTTCATCCACTATTACCACATTTGGTTTGAATGAACTTTGTACTAAATTACTACCACTTGCTGATAATGTTGAGAAACAAATACTTGAGTGTTCTAAAATCATTTTCTTTTCATCCAATCTTCTATTGAAAACACAAATATCATGAACTATTGGATCTTGAATATTATCTTTCAAACCAATACGTACCATAGTTGGTATATACTTTTCACCACGATCATTTAATAAACCTTTGATGATTACTCTTTTAGCAACTTCATCAACTGCTGCATGAGATGGACCACATACCAATATTTTGAAGTCTGGATTAATCGCTAAAATAATTGAAATCAATGATGTGATAGTATGAGTTTTACCAGTGCCAGGTGGACCTTGAATTAAAGTTATAGATGAATGTACCAATGATTCATTGATTGCTGCCAATTGTGATTCATTTAAAGTTTGATTATAATGATCTTTTAAGAGTGTAGGAATTTCCCAACGATCTTTACCCGATTGATTGTAAGCTTCAATGGTTGGTTTTAAAATCAAAGGAAACAATGGACTTTTAGCTACAGTTTCCAATGCATCCAATTCTCTATGAAAAGTTACACAACTTGATACCCTTAAGAATGATAATGGTGTATTGGTATTGATTACACCATGACAGTTGTTGTTATTATTTTTCACCAAAGAGAGACTATACAATTTTTCAATGAGTGCTCTAGTATGTTGAGAGATAATGAATTGACAAACCACTCTTTGAGAACTACCCTTCATATAACCATGATTTACTGTACGTGCTAATGCAAAGATGGCTCTACCTTCTTCATTGAAACTTTTAAAGAGTACTAAATCATTGATTTTAATTTCCTCATCTTTAGTTTTGTGTCTAAGATAAAAAGTAACATTTAAACATTCCTCTGATATCTCCTCCAATGAATGAATGGTCATTGATTGATTCATATTAATTCTATCTAAATTTGAAATGGTTCCATCATCTGCTAATTTAACACCATCAATATCATTGAAATTGGTTTCAAGTGTTTTTCTAAATTCTTCAACTAAAATTGGTTTAAATGAATTCTTATATTCCATATGATTTTCATAACAATCCAAAAGTTTTACTATATTATTTGATTGTAATACTGTAATTCTTTCTGGTGCTGATTTTAAAATCTCTTCAATAATATGTTTTGAATCCATTGAAATTACATCAATTTGATCTCTAATTAATGGTGAATCAAATTTAATTTTTGAATTTATTGGTGTTACTGTTGCTGTTGGTATTGGTGTTGTTGTTTTTGTTGTTGTTGTTTCTTTTGTTGTTAAACTATTGTTGTTGTTAAGGTTACCATAACTACCTGGTACATAAATAAATGGTGCAATTGTACTTGAATTAGAGGTATTAAGTGTATTATTTGATGAATTATTATTATTATTATTATTATTATTATTATTATTATTATTATTATTATTATTATTATTATTATTTAAGGAACCATAACTACCTGGGACATATGTAAAAGGAGCAGGAGAATTTAATTTGGAAGTGGTGTTAGTGGTTGTTGAACTTGTTATTGGACTTGTTATATTGAGTTTGTCGTTTTTTTGATTGGCTGGTACATAAGTGAAGGATGTTGGTGAAAGTGAACTTTTGGTTGAAGTTGAGGTTGAGGTGGTTGTTGATTTTGTGGTTATACTTTCATTATCACCATTTTTGTTATTTTTTTTACTACTATTATTATTATTTTTGCTATTATCATTATGGTTACTTGAACCACCACCTCCACCACCTGGGACATAAGTAAAGGAAGATACTGAAGGTACATTAAAATATTTCTTATCGAAATTTTCATTATTCCATTCGAGATCTTCAATGTTTTCATTATCTTCTTCATTATTATTATTATTGTCATCATGATATTCTTCACCATTATCATTATTATTATTATAACTTTTATTATAATATCCATTATATTCGTTGTTATAATTATAGCTTTCACCATTATCATTATAATTGTACCCATCATTTTCGTAGTTATAACAATCACCATTATAATTTTCATTGTTGTTATTATTATTATAATCACCATTGTAACCATCACCATTATAATTTTCATTATTATTATTATTATTATTATTATTATTATTATTATTATTATTATTATTATTATTATTATTATTATTATTATTATTATTATTACTATTATTATTATCAATATAATCACTGTCATTATAATCACCATTATAACCATCTTTATTGTAGACATCATCGTTATTATAATCATCATTATTATTATAATCACCACCATAATTATAATTATAACTACCATCATTATTATTGTTGTTATCATTATCGGTGTAATTATCATTATAATTTTCATTATTATAATCACCACCATCATTATTATTATAACTATCATCATTATTATTGTTATCATTATCGGTGTAATTATCATTATAATTTTCATTATTATAACTACCATCATTATAACCATCATCTTTGTAATTATCATTGTAATTATCATTATTATTATTATTATTATTATTATTATTATTATTATTATTATTATTATTATTATTATTATTATTATTATTATTATAATTATTATTGTCATCATTATTATCGTTTTCATCGTTATTATCATCATCATCATCATTATCAAGGTGATAAAAACTATTACTATTATAGCCACCACCTGGAACATAGGTGAAAGAGGTTACAGTTGGTACTTTGAATTTAGCTTTATCGATATCATCATTGTTGTTAATGCTCTTTTTGTTATTTTTATTATTATTATTATTGTTGTTGTTATTATTATTATTCTTATTATTATTACTATTATTACTATTATTAATAATTTCTCTATTATTTTCTTTTTTATTAATAATGTTTTCTCTATTTAAACTATTTCTACTTAAAATTGAATAACTTGAATAATCATTTTGATATTTTTTAATCAATAAATAAATTTCATTAAAACTTGAACGAGAAATGAGTGAAACATCTTCATGAGTTTTTGGTAAAGTTAAAGTTGGAATTGAAATATTTGTTTTACCACTTCTACGATAGTTAAACTCTTTAGTATATTCAGTGAATTTATGGTTAGAGAAATCTTGGAATAATAATTTTCTAGATCTTTGATGTTGAATTAGTTGTTCCAAGATTGAATAATATTGATCGGTATCATTTTCACTCTCTAAAATTTCTTTAAGAAGTAATCTTTGATAACAATGACTAGTTTCAATTAAAATCTTAAAAGATAATATTTTTTGGTAAATATCCTCACATAAATCATCATTGGTTTTAATCATTGATTTAATTGAAACTAAATATTTGTTTGCTAATTTAATCTTCTTTTCTAATCTATCACGACTTGATTCAATGGTTTGTCTTACTAAATGTAAATTTCTATAATGTTGTGGATAACTCTTTAACATTTCATCAATTGTTAATATAATTTCATCAACTGAATTTGATTTTAAAAATATAGTTTTTAAAATAAAATTAACATGTGGTGCAACTTTAACACCATTAGTTGGTAAAATTTGAATTGATGATGTTGTTGTTGGTGATGATGACGAAATTTGCATTGGTGGAAATGATGAAAAAATACTATTATTATTATTTTTATTATTATTATTTGATAATGATGATGACAATGTTGATGAAATTGATGGTGAATTTGTACCACCTTGACTATAACAATTAACTGCATAAGCAATATCTTCAAAATAAGAAGCTATAACAGTTTTAATATCAACAGTAAGGAATTTAAAAATTGGTATATTAATACGCTCACCAAAATCAGTTAAAGAAATACTCTTTGGAAGGAAACGAGTAACATCACCATTGATCATATAAGAGGTACCAATATAAGGTTGATGAATATTATTTAAACGATCGAAAAGTTGTTGCCATTTACGTTTTAATGTCGAACTTTTATCTTTGGTACTATAAGATTTTAAAGCGCTTCTTTGAGTGAAATTACTAAAATCCAATAGAATTCTAGCGGAATTACAAAGGTTTGTAATCTCCAAGAATCCAATTGGATTAACATCTTCAACGATAATCCTTTGTAAATCTCTATGAGTTTTTGCTCTATTTGTTTGAACCTTTTGAGAGAAAGAATCTTGAGTACCTCCTATTAAAATTGAGGAAACCAATTGTAAACGATTTTCATGTTCTGGGAATCTTGTAATTAAAAGATTTATAGCTGCAACAATTGTACTAATATCAGTTGTATCTCTAAATGCTTCTTTTAAAATTCCACATGAATTACTTGAATGAAGTGAATTAATTTGATTAATATGTTGTTTTTTTAATTCACCTGGTAAAATATTATTTCTTAATGACATTTTATTTTCAAAATATTGATCATTATTTTGATTATTATCACCTTCACTACCATTATAATTATTATTATTATTATTATTATCATCATAATCTTCAATATCTTCATTATTATTATTCATACATTCATCAAATACTAATCTTGGTGATAATTGACTATAAAGTTCACGAATTTCATTAAAAATATGATTAATGAAAATTGATAAAGATTCATCATAAATTTTAAAGTTTCTGATTACAATCTTTTTATCATTGAGACCAGAGAAAATGAAATCTTTAATTAGATTGACATTGGTATCAACCGTTGCAGACATTTCCAAATATCTACTAATATCCAAGATTTGTTTTGAATGAACATTATTTAATCTTCTACTGACATCACTTTCATCGACTTGATCATTTTGTCCATAGGAAGAGATTGAATCCATAAATTCTTTAAGATGCATTCTTTGGAAAAAGTTATTAAATTCAATTAAAGTTCTATGCAAATGAGCATGTGCAATGATTTCTTTATAAATTTGTGGATTTAGTGAATTTGAAAAATCACCAAGTACTTTTCTTAAATCCATTCTTGTTCTTTCTCTTTGAACAACTAATTTCATTGAATATTCTCTAAATTCCATTGGATAATTATTAATGAAATCTTTAAGATACTTTAAACTTGGTAAATAATTTGGATATAAACCAATACAAGAATCAATTGAATCAATCATTCTTTTTCTATCATCAACATGTACAAATATATTCTTTAAAATATAAAATGAATTTTCATGATCTAAACTAAGTTTTGTTTTAAGTGATATTGATGATAATAAACTTTGATTTGAAATTTGTGATGGTGTTGTTGTTGTTGTTGTTGTTGCTGTTGTTGTTGCTGTTATTGTAATCTTTGGTTCTTTTCTATTTGATTGTATAGGGTTAACAATAATTTCATTTTGATTATTATTATTATTATTATTATTATTATTATTATTATTATTATTATTATTATTATTATTATTATTATTATTATTATTATTATTATTATTATTATTATTATTATTATTATTATTATTATTATTATTATTATTAATAATATTATTTGAACTTGAAATTGAATCATTATCATCAAATTCAGAATAATTTTGTTTATTATTAGATTCAGATGTTATAGTTATAAAATTTTTTAAACGTAAATTTGAACCTAATTGTTGAATTTCATAATAAATTTCTTCAGCTACAATTGAAACATCTTCAGTTTGTGATAATTTAAGATTTGGAATTGAAATTGACATTGTACCATCAATAATTTCAAATTCAGATGAAATATTTTTATTATATTCTTTAAAGATGATATCTTTGAAAGAAACGTTTGCATTATTATGAAGTGAACATAACTCTGCAAAGAAAGTTTGTTTCTTTGCAGAATTGATAAGAGTGATTTGAGCGGCTTCTTTTAGACATTTTCTTTGATAGATACGACAACATTCAATGAATACTCTGAATGCAATATACTTTCTAATGATATCACTATCAATGATTTGTTGTTCATTTTCAAAACCCATAATTTTTTTAAATTCTCTAATGGCATTTTCTTTGTAGATATCAGTTTTATAAGAGAAATCTTTTTTACCATCTTCTTTACCCATCATTATCTCTTTGATCACTAATAATGTATCACTATGTTGTGGATAAACTCTAACCATTTCTTCTAAAGTTTGAATAATTCTTGAAACTTTATAATCTTTAAAAATCGTTTTTAAAATACCAATTTTATTAACTGAATTTACAATACCTTCTTGTGTAATTGGTTCAATTGGTGTTGATGGTAAACTAATTAATCTATTTATTGGTTTTAAAGGTGATGATGGTGTTGTTGATAATGACGATGATGATGATGATGATGAAAATGGATGTTGAAATGGTATACCATTAGAATTTGGAATATTGATTGAAATTAAATTTGGTAATTTTGATTTAAATGAACCAAAACGAGTATCATCAATGGTTGGTTTGATTTTATTTAAAATTGATTTAACCTCAAGGAATAAATATTGAGTAGTTTTAGAGATATCTTCTTGATCATTAAATTTCAAGTATGGAATATAAACAGGACTACCATTGACATTGAATATATATTCTCTAACGATCGAAAGTGATTTATGAATGTTTTCTCTTGACAACTTTGCCATATCATAAATATAAATTGGAACATAATTATGAAAAGTACTAAGATCAGTGAAAAGCTCTACTGATATTTTTGAAAAATCAATATTTCCATGATACTGATATTTCAATGCACCAATTGTCTCTTTTAATAATTTACGTTGATATTGATTTGAAAACTCTACCATCAACCTCATTTGAACATAAGCCCTATAGAGATTACTATCCAATCCACCAATTTCTTTTTTAATATCTTTTAATGCATTACGTTTAATAGTTTCAACTTTCTCTTCTAATGAACGATTTCTACCATCTGCCTCACCACTGAAAATCTTTTTACATTCACCTAATAATTTAGAATATTGCGGATGTGCTAACTTTAAATATTCAATGTCTCTAACAATTGATGCTAAATCATCAGATCTTAACATGAATTTTAATAATGAACCTTGTTCTTCTTCTTGTTGTTGTTGTTCTTGTTGTTGTTGTTGTTGCTGTTGTTGAATTAATCCATTTGATTGAATTTTTTGTTGTTGTAATGTTAAATTATTAATTTTTGAATTAATAATTGCTAATTCATTATTAATTCTTTCTTCTCTAATCGATACACTTTCATTATCTGAATAATTATCACCACCATTTTCACTATGATTATAATGTTCATTTTTATTTTCATATATAAAATCATCATTTTGATTATTATTATTATAATTATAATAATTATTATTTTGATTTTCATTTTTACCACTATAATCATTATAAAAACTTTCTTCATTATCAACGAAATTTTCTATGATTGTTTCTGATGTTGTTTTGAAATTTGATAATTCTGATTTTTCACTATCTCTTTCATTTTGACTACTATTTACATTTTTACAATGATAATTTTCATTATCAATTTCATTTTGTACATTTAAATTTACATTAATATGATTGATTCCATACTCATCACCAATTTGACTTTGATTTTGAATTTTATTTGAAACTATAAAATCATTATTATTATTTTTATTATTATTTTTATTATCGATATCATTTTCATAACTTTCATCTTCTTCATCTTCTTCATTTTCTTCATCTTCATCTTCATCTTCATCATCATCATCATTATCATTTTCATCATTAACTATACCATCAAAGTTTATACCACTATTTTTGAAAGATTTATCTTTTAACACTTTTGGTGGTAAAATTTTTGGAGTTGGAGTTTTTGATAAAGCTTTTGAAATTAAATAATGAGTTTCAAAGAATACAGTCCCAATGAATGATATAATATCTTCACCACCAAATTTGAAAACACGAATTGAAATCGTAGTTAATGCTTCATCAACTAAATTATAAGTGAATTCTTTTGGTTGATCTTTGAGTGAACCTGAAACTATCCAATGTAATTTATACATTTGTTTACTAACGGTTTTATGAATTGATGCTAATCTATTTGTAATTTCCAACGCAACATCTGGTGAAGGTTTAATTACTTCTAAACGATCCTTTAATTGAACTTTTTGATGGAAAAAGTTGAATTCCGACAAAGCTCTAAATAAAAACAATGCTTCAAAGATTTCACTATAGGTTATTGGTGATAACTTTTCACTCAATACATCTTTCAATGAAGAATTCTTTTTTAAACCTTTTGCAATATCTGATTTAATATCGACAACTTTTGTAAGGAATTCTTTAAATTCATGGTTTTTACCTTTAACAATGGTTTCTCTAATATCCAATAAACTACCACTATATTTTGGATAATCCTTTTTACAATCCATAACACAACTATAGAATCTATCTTCTTTAGAATTAAAATTTGAAGAATTGAAAAGTCTTTTTAAAATTAAAATTATCATATCATTACTTTCACTACTTGATATTAAACCATTTGTAAATTCTAATTTTAATGGTGAAGATACTGATAATCCTGGTGGTGATATTGTTGATGATGATGATGGGGATGGTGATATTGGTGTTGTTATTGTTGTTGTTAAATCGAAATTATTATTATTATTATTATTATTATTATTATTATTATTATCATTTGTATTTGAATTTTTTAAAATTAAATTTGATAATTGATTAATTTCAAAACATAAAGATTTAATTACTAAAGATATATCTTCAGTACCAATTTTAAAATATGGTATTGATAGAGTTTGACCTTCGAATTGAAAAGTGAAATTTACAATGGGACGAGTTGAAATATCTTTATTAATGAAATCTTTTAAAAGATATGGGAATGTATTATGATGATTTGATAATTCTGAAAACAAAAGTGATCTTAATGTTGAATGAGTTGATGATAACTTTTCACGTAATAGTTTTCTTTGGAATAGACTACTAAACTCTTGAAGTAATCTTAAAGTTACAAAACAACCATAAACCATTGGATTAAAAGTACCAAACTCTGCAGTGACATCTCTCATACCATTTCTTTTTATAGTTTCAATTTTTTGTTGAAATTCTTTTGAACCTTCTTTACTATTAATTATAATATCTTTAATTAACATTAATCTTTGTGAAATTGTTGGATAACTCTTTGACATACTTTCAATATTACTAATTAAATGATTAATATCATTTGGTGTTTTAAAAATTGTTTTTAATATATCATTTGGTAAATCTGTTGAAGTTGTTGTTGTTGTTGTTGTTGTTGTTGTTGTCGTTGTACTTAATGGTGGTAAATTAAATTGTTGAATTTGTTGTTTTTTTTGTGTATTTGAAATTATTTTTAGACAATCTTTTGGATTTTGATATTTAGTTTTAATAGCTAAATGTTGAACTTCAGTAAATAATGATGGAATGATGATAGAGACATCTTCTTTTTGAGAGAATTTTAATACTTCAATTGTAATTGATTCAGTAGAATCTTGAAATATGAAATCTCTTGATAGTTTTTCAATGCCAGTATAACTATTGTTTAACATTGAACCCAATCTAAATAATGGTTGAATCTTTTGAAAATCAATTAAACTTTGAACGAGTTTTGATTGATTTGCTATTGGTTTAGAGGAAATTACCATCTTTAAACATTGACGTTGATAAAGGTAACAAATTTCAACCATTGTTGATAATGCTAAAAATTTGGAAAATAATTGACTACCTTTTAAACTTCCCTCTGAGCATTGTAACTCTCTTATGAAATCAATGGTTGCAACTTTTTTAATGGTCTTTGTTTTCTCTTGAATTGTATCTCTCTCTCTAAAAACAACTTCCTTTAATATTCTCAACTGTTTAATTTGTGGAAATGCATCAATAGTCTCCTCCAATGATGTATATAACTTTATTTGATTTGCTGATTTAAATATATTTTTAAGAATTTCAATACCAAAATCAATTGTTTGATTTTGTTGTTGTTGTTGCACCATCGGTATTGAATCCAAAAAACTTGGTATTTGTTGGGTATATAGAATTTCTTGTGGTTGTTGTGGTTGTTGAGGTTGTTGAGGTTGTTGAGGTTG
This sequence comes from Dictyostelium discoideum AX4, assembly GCF_000004695.1. Taxonomy (NCBI): domain Eukaryota; phylum Evosea; class Eumycetozoa; order Dictyosteliales; family Dictyosteliaceae; genus Dictyostelium; species Dictyostelium discoideum. Next base: position 2,384,005 of record NC_007087.3, read on the forward strand.
AATTTGTGGTTGTTGTGGTTGTCGAGGTTGAATTTGTTGTTGTGGAGGTTGTTGTGGTTGTTGTTGTTGTTGTGGTTGTGGTTGTTGTTGTTGTTGTGGTTGTTGTTGTGGTTGTTGTTGTGGTTGTTGTTGTGGTTGTTGTTGTGGTTGTTGTGGTTGTTGTGGTTGTTGTTGTTGTGGTTGTTGTTGTGGTTGTTGTTGTGGTTGTGGTTGTGGTTGTGGAGGTTGTTGTGGAGGTTGTTGTTGTTGCTGTGGTTGTTGTTGTTGTTGTTGTTGTTGTTGTTGTTGTTGTTGTTGTTGTTGTTGTTGTTGTTGTTGTTGTTGTTGTTGTTGTTGTGGTTGTGGTTGTTGTTGTGGTGTTGGTTGTTGTGGTGTTGGTTGTTGTGGTGTTGGTTGTTGTTGTGTTGGTTGTTGCTGTTGTGGTGGTTGTTGCTGTTGTGTTGGTTGTTGCTGTTGTAGTGGTTGTTTTGATTGTGGTTGTAATGTTGGGGATACTATAGGTAATGAAGGTGATTGTAACTGATTATTAACACTACTACTATCATTATTATTATTATTTGAAGTTGTTGATTTAATTGATTGAACAATTTCATTAAATAATTGAGAGATTACAACTGATAAATCTTGATCATCAGAAATTTTTAAAGTTGGAACACTAATTGTGATCCCACCTTTTTTAAAAGTGAAATCTTTACCAACACTACATTTTTTATTATCGGAATAATCGTTATTGATCATATCAGGGAAATTTAATGGTGCAGAATTCTGGAAAACTTTGATTTCATTCATTGATTTCAATAATTGATCTTTTGATTTTGCATCCATACCAAAGAAATCACCTAAACATTTCTTTTGATATTCATTTGAAAATTCAATCATTACACGTAATCTAATGAATTTATTATATAGTTGGAAATCCAATTGACTAGCTTCATCACTCTCTGATAACTCATTGAAATCATCGAATGCTTTCTTCTTAATGGCGGCAATTCTTTGTTCAAATGTTCGGTCTTGTTCATCTTTTGACTCTGCCAATACATATTTTGCATTCTCTAATTCATCATTAAAATCGGGATATTTACTAATTATATCCTCTACAATTGTTACCATCTTTCCAATTTCTAATGATTTAAATATTGATTTAACAATATCATGTTGTTGGCTTGTCATTTTTATTTTATTTTTTATTTTATTTATTTACTATGTTTGTTTTTTTTTTTTTTTTTTTATTTTTCCGATGCACTTTTTTTTTTTTTTTACTATGAGTTATTTTTTTTTTTTTTTTTTTTTTTTTTTTTTTATTTGTTATATTTTTTATTATAACTAATTTTATTTTCTCTTTATTTTAAAAAAATATATTGTTTACTTTATTTGAATTTATTTAATGCACACAATATATATTTTTCCATAAAAATTTTCATGGCAATTGAAGGATAAAAAAAAAAAGTAAAAATAAAAATAAAAATAAAAAAATTTGAAAATAAAAAAAAAACAAAATGAAAGTGAAATAATTAAAAAAATTAAAAAAATAAAAAATAATAAAAATAAACGAGCATAATTGAAATTGAAAACGAAAACCTGTTTATTTTTATTTTTATTTTTATTTTTATTTTTCCATCTTAATTATTTTTATTTTTTTTTATTTTTTATTTTTTTTAAAGATCCTCACACATAAGTTGTACATCCACTATCATCGCTACTATTATTAAGATGTTGTTGTTGTTGTTGGTGATGGTATTGATGAGAATGGTGATGAATAATATTACTACTATTCTCCAGTTCCTCACCTTCCTTCTTTAAATTATTAATTTGTTCTTTTAGTTTTTCAATCTCTTGAAGTAATTGTTCGTTCTTCTTTCTATTTTCAGAGATTGATTCTCCAATAAGTTTTGACGATGGTGATGATAAAGTTGATGATGATGATGATGATGATGATGATGATGATGATGATGATGATGATGATGATGATGATGATGATGATGATGATGATGATGAACAATATTGTCTCTCTTCCTTCATTGATTCAATAGAATTATCATTAAATTCCTTCACAGTATGTTGATAATTTTGAGATTGATAGTTTTGAGATGATGATGTTGTTGTTGTTTTTAATTTTTTAATTATATTATGAGATTCAAAGAATAGGGTTGAAATGAAATTAGTTATAGGTTCACCACCAAATTTAAAAATACGTATAGTTATACTCTTTTTATTAGAGCTATCATTTGTATTGCTACTATTAAAATTGCTGCTACTGCTACTACTACTACTATTACTACTACTACTAAAATTATCAATATCCAAAATCAACTCTTTATTTAATAATGATTCGTTGAATATACCATTTCTAACTGATTGGAATTGAAATAATTCTTTACAAATATTCATTTGAATTTCAACCAATCTCTTTGTAATTTCAATACCACTAGATTCAAATGAAACACCCATTGATTCTAATCTTTCTTTTAATTGAATCCTTTGATAAAAGAAATTAAAACAAATTAATGATCTATATGAAAATAATTTTGATAAACATTCATTATATAATTTCATTTCATTTTCTAAATTATTATCCTCATTATTATTATTATTATTATTATTATTATTATTATTATTATTATTAATACTTCCACCACCACCAAAATGAATACTAGTTGAAATAACAGAGGACCATGGTGTAACATTAGAATTATTTGATTGATTTGATGACAAAATAACATTCTTTTCAACATCTAATTGAACATTCTTTTTAATTTGCAAAATGTTATCTAAAAATTCATTATAACTTCTCTTATTATTTACAATAGTTTCACGAATAGATAATACACTTCCACTATATTTTTGATAAACTCTTTTCATATGCATAACATTATCATAAAATAAATCTTTTTCAAAATTATTATAATTAAAAATAAAATTTAAAATATCCATTATGACTTGATCACTTCTAAAATATTTAAAAATAAAATAATATAAAATAAATATTAATTTAGAAATAATTAATATTAATTTGTTTTTTTTTTTTTTTCAAAAATATAATCAAAAAAATGGTTTCTTACTCTTTTAACTTTTGAGGTGAAGGTAATGAAGATGATAAAGAAGTAGAAGAAAATGAATAAGATGGTTGAACTATAATCTTTGGTTCTATTCTATTTGATTGTACAGGGTTAACAATAATTTCATTTTGATTATTATTATTATTATTATTATTATTATTATTATTATTATTATTATTATTATTATTATTATTATTATTATTATTATTATTATTATTATTATTATTATTATTATTATTAATAATATTATTATTATTAATACTATTATTATTATTATTATTATTATTATTATTATTATTATTATTATTATTATTATTATTATTATTATTATTATTATTATTATTATTATTATTATCTAAATCACTAATAGCAAATGATGGTTTAGTTTTAATTTTAATTTGTTTATTTTTTTGAACTAATTGATAAACTTGATTAAACAATGATTGAATTACATCAGAGATATCATTATCAATTATTAATGATGACGACAAAGAAGATGAAGATGAAGATGAAGATGAAGAAGAAGAAGAAGAAAAAGAAGATTGATCATTGATATTTGAATCAAAGGTTGAATTATTATTATTATTATTATTAGAAGTAATAGAAGCATATGAAAATGGTGAAGGTACTAATTTAAATATTGGTATTGTAAAAGATTGACCATCAATAATGAAAATAAAATTCTTTGCAATTTTATTGAATCTTGAGAAATCACGTTTTGCAATATCATAGATATAAAGTGGAAAAGAATTATGAAATATACTTAGATCATTCATTCTCTTGGTTTGAATTTGTGGTGATTGTTGTCTATGAATTGGATGTTCTTTTAAAAGTTTTCTTTGATACATGAAATTGAATTCAACGATTAATCTCAACTCTAAATATTTTGAATACAACTCACTCTCCAAAATTGCCTGTCTATCCTTGATTATAGTTTCTTCCATTATCAATTTTATTGCATTCTTTTTGATGGTTTCAATCTTTACATCAATACCTTTTTGACTATCTCTACTTAACATTAGCTCTTTTATAATGGTTAAACTATTCTTATAACTTGGATAACTTTTTATTAATCCATCAACTGTATTCACAATCTTACAAATATCAATTGATTTAAATATTGTTATGAATATATTATTATCAATTATATTTGTTATATTATTTTGTTGTTGTGGCAGTGGTTGTGGTGGTGGTGATGATGATAGTAATTGTGATGGTGAAATACTATTATTATTATTATTATTTGATATTAATTTAAATTGTGTAGTATTATTATTATTATTACTATCAACCTGTTGAAGATATTGAGTTGATTTTGGTGGAGATAAATCAATATTAAGAGGTGATGATGATGATGATGATGACGATGAAGATGATGATGGTGGTGTTGTTGTTGTAATGGTAGTAGAATTAACACTAACATTTTGTAGATCTTGAGGTACATTGGAATGATGTAAATGATGATGTTTTGTTATCTTTTGAATTTCATAATAGTTTGATAGGATTGCATGATTAATATCCTCATCATTACCTAATTTAAATGATGGTACCACTATTGTTTGGTTATTCATAACTTTGAAAGCAAATGAACTGAACATCTTTGCGTATCTCCTACTATAATCTTTATACACCATATCAATGAATGATAATGGTGCTGAATTATGATAAGAACTAAGTTGTTGTAATTGTTGTTGTAGCTGTTGTTGCTGTTGTTGTTGTTGTTGTTGTTGTTGTTGTTGTTGTTGTTGTTGTTGTTGTTGTTGTTGTAGAAGCTGTGATTGTTGAAGCTGTTGTTGCTGTTGTTTAAATAAATCTTTTAAAAATTTTCGTTGAAATTGATTACTAAATTCAATCATTGATCTTAATGAAATGTATAAATCCAATGCTTGATTTTCAATTGGTTTGATAGTGTTATTGATATTATTTTTATTATAGTTTTCAATATCAATATTCATTGAAATGAAATCTTTAGTTGCCATACTTTTTATCTTTTCCATTTTTTCTTCAAACTTTGCTCTCTCTCTATCTGATATTAATGATTTACCCATTGATGATATTATTTTATTTATTTCAATTTTAAATACTCCATTGGTTATTTGGTTATTATTAATATTATTGTTAAACATTTTTTTTTTTTTTTTTTTTTTTTTTTTTTTTTTTTTTTTTTTTTTTTTTTTTTTTTTTTTTTTTAATAATATGTATATATAAATACTAATTAAATTAATAATGAATATGAATATATGGGTAAATAAAGAAAAAAGATATGTCCAATAAAAAAAAAAAATTATTAAAAAAAAAAAAAATTATTAAAAAAAAAAAAAAAAAAAAAAAATTTACAAAAAAAAAAAAAAAAAAAAAAAGAAAAAGAAAAGAAAAAGGCAAAATATATGTGTATATTATATATTGACACAACTCTTAACTTTTTTTTTTAAAATATTGAAAAAAAAAAAAAATTTTAATTAAATTTGGTCCAATATTTTTTTTAATTTTTTTTTTTTAAAATATTTTTTTTTAATTTAATTTTGATTTTTATTTTTTTTTATTTTTTATTTTTTTTTTTCTTTTTGAACTCCTCTTTTAAATAGATTTTCAAATCATCACTTTCAATTTTTTATATATCTCGATATTTTGGGTGGTTTGTTAGTTTAGATTCCAATAAAACCAATTTCGATAATTTTTTTTTTTTTTTTTTAAAAAAAATTTATTTTTTATATTTTTATTTAAAATTCACCACCACAACAACGAATACTCCAAAAACAATAATTTTTTGTACCCCTCAATAAATTGTTTTTTTTTTTATTTAGAAAATTACAATTATTAAACAAATAAAAAAAAAATGACACAAACAGTTTTTAAAGTTACAATGACAGAAATAATGGAAAGTAGTCAAATATTTTTCGCAATTTTAAAAGGTAAATTTCAAAGTGAATTTAAAGAAGAAGACTTTTCAACAAATCCAATGAAATATATTGGCGATGATTATACAATAGAAAATGAAGAAGAAGAATCAGTCCCTCAAGAGAAATATCAAGAGCTTGTTTCAAGCTCTGATTATATTTGGATAAAATGTACAAAATTTAACCCACAAAATAAAGATATTGAATTGGATGTAATTGGATTTAGAAGAAAATAAAAACAAAATAAAAATAAATAAATAAAAATAAATTTTAAACAATAATATATCATAATAAAATTATTAAAATTTTAAATAAATTGATATCCAAGTTTAAGGACATAATAATCTCATAGAAAAAATTTTCGGGAATCGAACCACCGCCCTGTGTTTTATTAGGGCAAAAACTATCGCCTAGACATGGGATCGAACCATGGACCTAGCGGTTAACAGCCGCTCGCTCTGCCTACTGAGCCATCCAGGCATTTTTGATGAAAATTCGTTATTTTTGCTCCTATTGATTTTTAATAGAGATCGAAAAAAACAAACAACAACAACAATCTCTTTTTTTGATTATTTCATTTTTCATATAAAAAAGACTTAAAAAACAAATAAATAAATAAATAAACTATTTTAAAAAGCCATCTTTTTACTTTATTGTAATTTATTATTTGTTTCGTTTTGAGAATTTTGCGTAGCAAAATTTTCAAAAAAAAAGCAAAAAATAATCAGATCGAAAAAAACAAACAACAACAACAATCTCTTTTTTTGATTATTTCATTTTTCATATAAAAAAGACTTAAAAAAAAAAAAAAAAAAAAAAAAAAAAAAAAAAAAAAAAAAAAACCTGGGAACCAAGTTAATTAGAAAATTTCCAGATTTTTAACTTTTTAAAGAAAAATAAAAAAGATAGAAAGAAAATAAAATGAAAATCACAAACAACACCACAAATATTAAGCAACACAAATGCCTACAAAAAATAAGCGAAATTGTGGATAAAACTCAATTAAAAAAAAAACAATTCAAATACGTCATAAACATCAATCACGAACCAGACGATAAAATAAAAAAAGATTTAGAAAAAAGTTTGGACAAAAAAGATGTTTTAATCAAAAGTAATAATACATTCAAAATTCTCACAGACAGTATTAGTACAGTAATCTATTTTGTAAATATGTTTGATGCAGAATTAAAAGGACAATTTATAACCACTATAAGACCAAAAAATATGTATACAGATTTTGATTGGTATAAATCACTCACAGAAATAGAATGGGTAATAGAAAATGAAGGATGTAAACTAATTAAATCAGAAATTAAAGGCGAAACTCTAATTATCAAAACAGTGAAAAGAGTCGTAGAAGAATTTGACACTATCATTGAACTAGACAATCTAACATTAATTGGACACTCCAACAAAGGATGGAGAGATCAAACCTCATTACCAGAAAATCAAGAAGAAAACAAAAATAAAAAACAATCAGATGAACAACAACCACAATCTACATCAGAACAAATACCAAAACAAGGAAAAAGAACAATCATTATCCCACCAATCACATCCTCATCTAATGATAAAACATTTATGGCCCTAGATGATACAGCTCAAAAGGTAATAGAAGCATCACTAGAAAACGTAGATGAACTAACAAGAATAGAGAATGAGATCAATACACAATCGATAAACAATCAAGAAATTAAAACAAAATCAGAAAAACCTATCGAACCACCATCTCCATACAATACACCAATAAAACAACACGGCGAAACAAAGGGACTAACAACGGAAGAAAAACTTAGAGAGGCAAATGATATCTTCGACTTCACCAGCCCAAACACTGATGCAATAAGAAAAATAGAATTCCCACTTTCAATCCCTTCAAATCAATGGTTCTTCTCCTCTCCAATAAAACATATCATGAGTTTCAGCCCAACCTATGGTACACCATCGAAAATTATCGATTCACCAAGTAAATTGTTAAACACACCAAAAAAGAAACAACAAGACAAAACAAACAAGACCAACAAAACACCAGTCAAACCAAAATTGGGTGAATATGGACAAAAAAGCATAAAAACAAAAATGGATGAAGATATAGACAACTTCAACAAGGAAATTCTAAAACAAATCAATAAATCAAAAAACCCCACAAACACACAAGACCAACAACACAACGAACAAAGTAAAGATCAGTTAGAAGACAAAATAAACCAGAAACTTCAAAAGGTAGATAAAAATCTACCCCAAATAAAACTATAAAGAAAAACACAATAAGAATAGGTGTTTGGAACGTCCAAGGATCCAACACCATCCAATCTGCCAGCATAATAAACACCGTTTTAGACAACAACAAGCTGGACGCAGCACTTCTAACTGAAACAAATATAAAAACAAATAAAATTTACTCAATAAATCAACAATATAAAAACAAAATAACACACCACGCACCAATTGATAAAACAGGACAAGGGGTGTCACAAATCATCATCAACACCCGTAATAGAACTTCCTAAACATCTCAAAAAATACAATAATTCACTCAGTACTTTCTATAAATAAAAAAAAAAAAAAAAAAAAAAAAAAAAAAAAAAAAAAAAAAAAAAAAAAAAAACCCAAGTTAATCAGAAAAATAAAAAAGATAGAAAGAAAATAAAATGAAAATCACAAACAACACCACAAATATTAAGCAACACAAATGCCTACAAAAAATAAGCGAAATTGTGGATAAAACTCAATTAAAAAAAAAACAATTCAAATACGTCATAAACATCAATCACGAACCAGACGATAAAATAAAAAAAGATTTAGAAAAAAGTTTGGACAAAAAAGATGTTTTAATCAAAAAGACCCTGTAAAAAAAAAAAAAAAATAAAATGAGATCTAGCATCTCAAGGAGAAGCAAATAATAATTGCGTTATCCAATTCAAAAAAAAAATTATTTATTTATTTTTTAACACAAGCGGTTATAAACAAAACATTAAGAATCAAATCAAAGCAACGGCCAGAAGAACAAAATAAATTAGACTCACTAATCTCGCTAAAGCTATTACAATTTAGCAGACAATGGAACTCACCTCTTCACTCAATAGAACTTCCTAAACATCTCAAAAAATACAATAATTCACTCAGTACTTTCTATAAATAAAAAAAAAAAAAAAAAAAAAAAAAAAAAAAAAAAAAAAAAAAAAAAAAAAAAAAAAAAAACCTGGGAACCCAAGTTAATCAGAAAATTTCCAGATTTTAACTTTTTAAAGAAAAATATAAAAAAATAGAAAGAAAATAAAATGAAAATCACAAACAACACCACAAATATTAAGCAACACAAATGCCTACAAAAAATAAGCGAAATTGTGGATAAAACTCAATTAAAAAAAAAACAATTCAAATACGTCATAAACATCAATCACGAACCAGACGATAAAATAAAAAAAGATTTAGAAAAAAGTTTGGACAAAAAAGATGTTTTAATCAAAAGTAATAATACAATTCAAAATTCGAAAAAAAAAAAAAAAAAAAAAAAAAAAGGTAAACCAACCCCTCTTTTAGAGACCCTGTAAAAAAAAAAAAAATAAAATAAAATGAGATCTAGCATCTCAAGGAGAAGCAAATAATAATTGCGTTATCCAATTCAAAAAAAAAAAATTATTTATTTTTTTTTTTTTATTTTTTTTTCTTTGGAAAATTGTTTTTTATTTTCATTAACTGGCTTCACTTGGTTATCATGAAAAAATACTGACTTTTTGAATTGGATAGTTTCTATCCTCAAGGATACAAGTCCAACTTGTTCTCATTTTTTAAAAGAAACTCTAAAATACATATCCCACTTAAAATAATACAAAAAAAAAAATTCCATATTGTTATATTTTATTTTTACATTTTAAAAATTTTATTTTTTAAATAATTTATTATGATACAAATTTAGAAAAGAAAAAAAAAAAAAACAATTACCACCAATATAACGGATAAGATCGTTTTCTAGCAAAATTATTTACAACCAATGCAGTTAATAACATTATAAGTGCACCTGATAAAATTGGTACAAATATAAAGTAAAAGCCTCTCCAACGTTGTTCAACACCCATAACGCAGATTAAAGCAGTGGCTCCACCTGGTGGATGTAAAGAATTTGTAAATTGCATTAACATAATCGATAAACTTACAGCCAAAGCACATGCAACTTCAAAATTGGCATTGGTATATACTAAAGCAACTCTAATAACCGAACCAACTACTGCAGATAGGAAATGACCCATAATTAAATTTCTTGGTTGAGCTAATGGGGATTTTGGTACACCAAATATAATCACAGCAGAAGCAGCAAAAGAACCAATCAAAACTTGCATTTGAGCATCAAGTGCTTCACGATAATGAATTAAAGCTAAAACTAGAATACCAGTAAATGAAGCCAACCAAGTCCACCCTATCTCTTCTAAATCTGGTATTGGTGGTCTTTTATCTTTACCAGTTCCTAACCATTTTTTAAAATATTGAATTATATACATTTTTATACAAAATAAAGTTTTTTTAAATTTTCTGTCTTCATTTTTATTATTATTATTATTATTATTATTATTATTATTATTATTATTATTATTATTATTATTATTATTCTCACCATTTTCAAAACTTTCAATTTTCTTTTCACCTCTACGCACATCATCTTCTGAAATATCAATTTTTTCTAAATTTCTATTTATTGATTGGTCTATTGAAATTTCAAGGTTTGTTGATTGTGACATATCAATACTTGATGATGATGAAATATCACTACCAATATTTCTTTCCAAATTTCTATCTTCCATTTTTTTTTTTTTTTTCTTTTTTATTTATGAAAATTTATTTATATACCTTCAATAATTTTAGTCAAAGAAGATTGATTAATAATTTTTTTTTTTTTTTTTTCTATTTTTTTTTTCTGTTTTTTTTTTTTTTTTTTTTTTAAATAGGATTTATAAATAAATTTAATAATAGCCTCATTTTTTAAATAAAATTAATTAACAATAAAACACTACAAGGTATTAAAGTATTAAAGTTCTAATTTAAAAAAAAAAAAAAAAAAAAAAAAAAAAAAACCAACATAGGAAAAAATGGATTTTAAAAAAAAAAAATTTTACAATAACCATGTTTGTAAAATAATTATTATAATAAAAACAAAAAAAATAAAATTAAAAATAAGCTTATCATTAATTGAAATTTACCTTGGCGATCAAAAAATAATTATAACACCACAACACACCATAAAAAAAAAAATAAAAAAATAAAAAAAAACAAAAACAAAAAAAAAAAAACAAAAACAAAAAAAAAAAAATAAGAAAAATGGATTGAGAGGTGCGTAAAAGATATTCGATATGTTGGGGTGCAGTGTTGTGGAAAATTTATTTTATAAAATTTTGAGAGTTTTTGACCAGGGTCTTTATAATAAAAGTTTTTTTTAATTTTTTTATTAAAAAAAAATTTTATGGTGAATGGTAGTGCATTTCGAAAAAAAAAAAAATTAAAAAAAAAATAAAAAAAAAAATAAAAAATCAAATTATTTCGATTTCTTTGCACACACCCATTGTGAAAGAAAATAATAGAGGTTAAAAAACGTAATTAATTAACAACCGTTTAAAATTTTTTTTTTTTTTTTTTTTTTTTTAAAACAGAAATTTTATAAACATAAAATAGTTATGATATTTTTATTCATCATATTATTTAATTATTTTCATCAAATTTTTTAATCTTTCAACACACCATCTTGATATTAAATAAAAATGATATCTTGGTGCTTGTTAACAAAAAATATCTTTTTTTTTTTTTAATTTTTAATTTTTTTTGTTTTTATTTTTTTTATTTTTTATTTTTTTTTTTTTATTTTTTTATTTTTTTAATTTTTTATTTTATTTTTTTTTTCTATAAATAAAAAAAATGAGATTATTATTATTTGTAATATTTTTCATTTTTTATCAGTTTTCAAATTTAAATAGTTATACATTAGTTTCAACACAAAATCAAGAAGCAATTGATTTTGTTTCATCAGTATTTGGAATAACAACAAGCTCACCTTGTGATCAACTTATTTGTAAAGAAATCTCACCAAACAGTAATGAATATTGTGTAGATTCTATTATTGTACCAAAACAATCAAGTACAATAACTATTTCAAATGATTTAACAGTGTTTAAAAATTTAACAGTTTTATCATTGGGTGAAAATATAATTTTAAATGATCAATTTTTTAATAATTTAAATCAATTCAATTTTTTAATTTCAATGTTTGTAATTAATTTATAATAAAAAAAATAAAAAAAAAAAAAAAAAAATTTAATATTATTATTATTATTATTTTCTTTTTACCAAAAACAAATTAAATAGTAATATTTTTAGTTATTCAGGAAAAATTTCAAATTTAATTGAATTTCCAAAATCATTAAAAACAATAAATTTTAATTATTTAGGATCATCAATTCCAAATTCAATTTTTAAATCAGATATTACATCATTAATTATTGAAAATTCATTAAATGGTTATAATTTAAATGATACAATGATTTCAACAAATTCTAAATTAATTGTATTTGGATTACCAATATCTTTGAAAGAGAATAATTTACCAAAAAATTTAGAAAATTTAAAAAGCTTAAAATATTTTACACTTTATATTGATAATGGTGAATCTATAAAATATTCAATACCAGATTTTTCATCATTAAAATTAACAACCGTTGAAAGTCTTGTATTCCGTTTTACTCAATCATCACCTTCTCAAACTTGGGTAATACCACAATTTATAAATTCAATAACAACTTTAAATAATTTTGAAATTTATTCAAATGGTTTTAAAATTAATTCAACAATTGGTTTTTTAGATTTATCATCTTTAAAAAATAATTTAAATTTGTAAATATACATATATATATATATATAAAAAAAAAAAAAAAAAAAAAAAAAAAAAAAAAAAAAAAAAAAAAAAATATTAATTTTATTCAAAATATTCGTATAGAAATTTTGAAAATGGTGGATTAGATTTTATATCAGAATGTAACCAAAAACCTTGTATTAAAGTACCATATAATTCTCAATTGTATGTAAATTAATAATTTTTATTTTTTAAAGTAGAATTTCAATAAGGTATTAATAACTTTTTAAAAAAAAAAAGAATTTCGTTAAATAATGATTTTAATTTTAATAATTTAGATTTTTCAAATTTTTTAAATATTTTTATTGAAAATAATAATTTTAAACAATTATTACCAATTGATACAATTGATTTTTCAAATTTAGAATCTTTACAAATTATTAAAAGTAAAGTTTTTGGATTAATTCCAAATCAATATTGTTTTATTAAAAATTTAAATTTACAAAATAATCAATTAAATTCAACAGTACCATCATGTTATTTATGTGTTGGTGGTAAATTAGGTGATAATTTATTACCAAATCCTTTTATAAATTTCAATTCAAATACTGCTTCTTTTTGTCGTATGTATTTTTTATTTTTTTTAATTTTTTTATAATTTTTTTTTTTACTTCTAACATACCTTTATTTTTTTAATTTTTTTAAAAAAAGCATCATTTTCAATTGGTAATAGTTATTATAATGTTAGTAGTAAAGGTGAAAATTTAATAATAAATGGTAATGATTTTGGATGGGATTTACAAAGTTTAGAGGGTCCACAATTAGTTATTACAATACCTAATAAAGAAATAAAAGTCAGTATTCCACCTGGTGAAGTTGGTACATCACATTCTTATAAAACAACCTTTTATAATGGTAGTTTATCTTTCTTATTTAATTATACTTATCAAGAAGAAATTGATTCAAGTGATTCTAAATCATCTAATGGTGAAAGTAATGAAATTTCCTTTGCCATCAAAATATTACTTTATCTTCCTTATTTATTCATTCAATATACTGCTATCTTTTTTGTTATATTTTTAATTTAATAAATTTTCCCACCCCCCACAAAGTTTTGTCTCTTGTTTTTTTTCAGATTAATTTTATAAATATTAAATAAAAACTCAAATTACACCATAAATAATGTCAAAGTTTAAACTACTAAATATGAAGTTGATATATTAATTTTTTTTTTGAATTGGAAAACGCAATTATTAGTTGCTTCTCCTTGAGATGCTAGATCTCATTTTATTTTTGGTTTTTTTTTTTTTTTTACAGGGTCTCTAAAAGAGGGGTTAGTTTAACTTTTTTTTTTTTTTTTTTTTTTTTTTTTTTTTTGTTTCGAATTTTGAATTGTATTATTACTTTTGACTAGTATCTTTTTTTCCCAAACTTTTTTCTAAATCTTTTTTTATTTTTTCGTCTGGTTCGTGATTGATGTTGATGATATATTTGTGTAGTTTGTTAATATATTAATTTTATTCTTATATTAAAATAGAAAATTCCGAAAATGCCCAGATAGCTCAGTCGGTAGAGCGCAAGGCTTTTAACCTTGTGGTCGGGGGTTCGAGCCCCCCTTTGGGCGAAAATTTTAACGAAATTTTAAAGAAACTATATTTTTAGTATTACCAAAAGGTTCAAATCCCAGAAAAAAGTAAAAAAACCGAAAAAACAAAGAAATAAACGAGAATTTATACATATAATAAATAAATCACTGTTATATCTTCACCGCCACATTCATTCCTCTTAATTTTACCCTTTTTTTGCTCAATAAAGCAAGGGCTATCGTCCTATATACTTTTCAACAATGGCTGATGATCACTCAACTGAATTACAGTTAAATCATACAGATAACAACACAACCAATACAAATAATACCTCCACAACCTCAACAACAAAAAACAAAAGTGCAAAAATCGACACACCTAAAAAACAAACCCCAACAAACCAACTCTCACTAAACAAAGGACTTGATAATCAATTAGATATCATTGCACCTCCATCAATCACAAGACCACTCTCTTTCTTAGAAAAAAACAATAACACCATCAACATTAAGTGTTACTTTAATCAACCACACATCCGTGAAGAATTAACCTCAAAAGATGACACAAGAATTCAACAAATTCACAAAAACATTCACAAACTCTTCGAAGATATACTGTCGCCATCAGCATTTAAAATAATTGGTGCAACTGCCTTCGTAAATTGCAACGTTGATAAATTAACTTCAATAATCAACCTTCAAAACCAACTTGCACTAAATATCGACAAACTCAACTATAGATTCGATATATCATCAAATGATTATGCAATCATTAAAACATTCATTAAAACGTACTCACCCAAACATGCAAACGAGGCAATTACAAACAACCTCACTAAATTCACCAGTTGTACATCAATTGAATCATTTACTGTCACATACTCATATGCTGTTGCGTTTAAAAGCTACATTATAACATATCATCTAATTGATCACACACACAACATTGTTGATCAAAAGATCGAACAACCATCTGGTATCACAAGATATATCAAAGCTGCAACACGTAGTGTCACTAAACACAAAATTCAACATGCAAAAAATGCAGATATGGCAACAACTATAAAAAATGCCATCACAAACCCAAACATGAACAAAAACAATCAACCACCAAAAAACAACATTAAAACCCCACCAATCAACGAAATTGCAAATTCCAATCGCAATAATA
Source organism: Dictyostelium discoideum AX4 (assembly GCF_000004695.1). NCBI lineage: Eukaryota > Evosea > Eumycetozoa > Dictyosteliales > Dictyosteliaceae > Dictyostelium > Dictyostelium discoideum. The sequence goes on from NC_007087.3 coordinate 2,399,549, forward strand.
ACTCACTTCAAAATAGTGGTTCAAAAGCTATACTAAATGAATCACTTGATATTAACAATCAATCCCAAAACAATAATGAAATATCACACAAAAGTGATTCTTCAAATAATAATAACGGGAAAAACTCATTATCAATGAGCAATCCAACCGATCCAACAATTGTACCACAAAAACCTCTACAATCTCAACCAAACAAACCAAGTGCACCAACTCAAAATACAATAAATACAAGAAGAAGCAGCAATGCCCTGACTACACAACCAGTCAATACTGGTGCTGCCAAACCTAGTAAGGTATGAGCTCAAAAATCAACTTTATAACATGGAATTGTAGAGGATTCACTGAAAACCCAAACAATCAACACAATTCCTACCAAAAAGCTGTTGACACACTACAACTACTTATATCAAAACTTCCACCTCGTCCAACAATCTCAATACTCACTGAACTCAATTCATCACCATTACAACTTAAACATGATTTTCCCGATCACATCATCTCTGTCACCAAACGAGGAAATGGTGTAATCATCATTAACCATAACCCAAACACACTCAAACTCAAACACATATCAACAATTGATGGTAGAGCTATTTTAGCAGACGTTATATTTCCAAATCAATTACCAATTGGTATTCTTGGAATTTACGCACCAGCATCAAATAATACCATCAAAAAGAATTCATATGCAACTTCACTACAAACACTTCTCCACAACCACTCAACAAACCCAATACCAAACCAATCCCAACATGTATCTATTATCGCAGGAGATTTCAACTGTATCCACAACGACAATTCACTATTAGATGATATTATCCAATCCTACACATACCAACACCATCTAATTGATCAAGGTGAATTTAAAAACACTCCAACTCATACACATGGTAACAGATTAGATAGAATATATACTCAATACAATAGAATAGACCCTGAAAATATATATACTCAAGTCCACCAAATTCCATCTTCATTATCAGATCATAATCCAATATCAACAACATTTTCTTCACCTTTTCAAATAAATAAACATAAGAAAAGATGGATATTATCACCTGGTACTGCAAATGACCATGAAGCAATCAATATTATCAATCATTTAATAACTAATCACAATAACACATCAATCAATCAATTTACAAATTGGTCAAAAGTAAAATCAAAAATTATTAAAACTCTAAAAAACTATCAATATAACAAAGACAAACAAACTCAACGTGCAAAACAAATACTATTAGAAAAAGCAGCAAAATTCAAACATCTTGAAGAACAATGCATCGCTGAATACAATATTATATGTAACAAAAACAAATTACATCAAAACCACACAAACATATTAAAAAAACATATAAATGGAGAAATACCTAGCAAGTATCTATCAGCAATACTAAACAAAAGATCAAAAGATGCAAAAATTGAATCAATCCAATATGGTAACATCATTACATCCGACCCCGACCAAATTGAAAATGCGTTTGTTGAATTCTACACAAATCTATATAGCTTACAAATATGTTGTCCAATTACTCACCAGCTCATGCTAAACACATGGCCCATCATAAAAAATGAATATTGGAATGGTTTAGACTCACCATTTATACAAGATGAAGTTGAAGCTGCAATTAAAACCTGTAACCCCAACAAATCACCCGGTCCAGATGGCGTTACAAATGCATTCTACATTAATCATTTAAACCAAGTTAAACCAATTCTCACTACATTATTCAACGATATACTAGAAAATCCTCACCACATCACAACAGAATTCACAGAAGGTCTTATACACACAATATACAAGAAAGGCAACCCCTTACTCATATCAAATCGTCGTCCCATTACACTTCTAAACACTGATTACAAGATCCTCTCAAAAGTAATCAATGCACGTCTTCTGAGAATACTTCCTTTCATCATCAACAACAACCAAACTGGTTTCGTACCCCACAGATTCATCATAGACAACATCATCAACATCAATGAATTAATCAACTACCTCAAATCTAAAAACCTCCCTGGTATCATCACACTATTTGACTTCTTTAAAGCATTTGATTCTATCTCTCACGATAGCATTAAAAGAACATTAATTCATATTGGTATACCAATAAAATTAATAAATTTAATCCACAAGCTATTATCTGACTCACAAGCAAAAATTTCAATTAATGGTAAAACGACCAGAAAATTCGATATTAAAAGAGGTGTAAAACAAGGTGACCCAATCTCAGCCACTTTATTTGTAATTGTAATTGAAATATTAGCAAGAACAATAAATGCAGACAATTCAATAATTGGATTACCAATTTCACCCAATCCACAAATTAAAATTAAATTTACCCAATTTGCAGACGACTCTACAACATACAACATCAACTACGAACAACAACAACAATCAATCAAACATTTCGATAATTTCTGCGCTTCAACATCATCATCATTAAATTTTGACAAAAGTGCAATAATAGAAATCAACCCCCACAAAATCACTGATAAACACATAATAAACAACATTCCACAATCAAAAAGAATTCCAATAACCAAAAAAGATCAATCAGAAAGAGTTCTTGGCTATTTCTTTAATCATAATGGTTTACATAGGAAATTACCAGAAACAATGAAAACACTGATTAAATCATTAGTGCTATGGAAAACTAGTGGCACAACATTAAAAACAAAAACAACCATCATAAACACCTACTCACTATCACCAATAACATATTTATCATACCTTGAAGAATTTACAAAAGATGAAGAAATTCAAATTAATAAATTAATCTCATGGTTTATGAATTCTCCCGCAAATTCTGAATCACCAACTCTCGATACCAATTCCATTGAAAAAAACACATCAACCATCCATTCACGTGCAAAAATACCTTTGATGTGTTATGATAGATCATTAAAACCATTAAAAGAAGGTGGTTGGGGTATGTGGAATATACAATTACGACAAGTTGCTCAAAAGATTTGGATATACAACAGATTTTTACAAATGCATAAATCTGCAAACAATTCAATATACATGATAAGTTGGATGGATCAAATCATCAACAAATCAATCTCTTCTCCATACCTTATAAAAATCAAAAAAGAATGGGAAAACTATGCAACTCAAATTGGACATCTAAAAGATAAAGTTCAAATCCTACAACCAATATTAACAAAAAACCAACCCTCTCAAACATTAAACACAAATAATATTTCACTACCACCAACACTCAAAGAAATCTACTCGACAATACTAAACAATCACCAATGCAAATCAAAA
>NC_007087.3:2402919-2447919 GCF_000004695.1 Dictyostelium discoideum AX4
GGTGGTTCGATAGGTTTTTCTGATTTTGTTTTAATTTCTTGATTGTTTATCGATTGTGTATTGATCTCATTCTCTATTCTTGTTAGTTCATCTACGTTTTCTAGTGATGCTTCTATTACCTTTTGAGCTGTATCATCTAGGGCCATAAATGTTTTATCATTAGATGAGGATGTGATTGGTGGGATAATGATTGTTCTTTTTCCTTGTTTTGGTATTTGTTCTGATGTAGATTGTGGTTGTTGTTCATCTGATTGTTTTTTATTTTTGTTTTCTTCTTGATTTTCTGGTAATGAGGTTTGATCTCTCCATCCTTTGTTGGAGTGTCCAATTAATGTTAGATTGTCTAGTTCAATGATAGTGTCAAATTCTTCTACGACTCTTTTCACTGTTTTGATAATTAGAGTTTCGCCTTTAATTTCTGATTTAATTAGTTTACATCCTTCATTTTCTATTACCCATTCTATTTCTGTGAGTGATTTATACCAATCAAAATCTGTATACATATTTTTTGGTCTTATAGTGGTTATAAATTGTCCTTTTAATTCTGCATCAAACATATTTACAAAATAGATTACTGTACTAATACTGTCTGTGAGAATTTTGAATGTATTATTACTTTTGATTAAAACATCTTTTTTGTCCAAACTTTTTTCTAAATCTTTTTTTATTTTATCGTCTGGTTCGTGATTGATGTTTATGACGTATTTGAATTGTTTTTTTTTTAATTGAGTTTTATCCACAATTTCGCTTATTTTTTGTAGGCATTTGTGTTGCTTAATATTTGTGGTGTTGTTTGTGATTTTCATTTTATTTTCTTTCTATCTTTTTTATTTTTCTTTAAAAAGTTAAAAATCTGGAAATTTTCTAATTAACTTGGTTCCCAAGTTTTTTTTTTTTTTTTTTTTTTTTTTTTTTTTTTTTTTTTTTTTAAGTCTTTTTTATATGAAAAATGAAATAATCAAAAAAAGAGATTGTTGTTGTTGTTTGTTTTTTTCGATCTGATTATTTTTTGCTTTTTTTTTGAAAATTTTGCTACGCAAAATTCTCAAAACGAAACAAATAATAAATTACAATAAAGTAAAAAGATGGCTTTTTAAAATAGTTTATTTATTTATTTATTTGTTTTTTAAGTCTTTTTTATATGAAAAATGAAATAATCAAAAAAAGAGATTGTTGTTGTTGTTTGTTTTTTTCGATCTGATTATTTTTTGCTTTTTTTTTGAAAATTTTGCTACGCAAAATTCTCAAAACGAAACAAATAATAAATTACAATAAAGTAAAAAGATGGCTTTTTAAAATAGTTTATTTATTTATTTATTTGTTTTTTAAGTCTTTTTTATATGAAAAATGAAATAATCAAAAAAAGAGATTGTTGTTGTTGTTTGTTTTTTTCGATCTGATTATTTTTTGCTTTTTTTTTGAAAATTTTGCTACGCAAAATTCTCAAAACGAAACAAATAATAAATTACAATAAAGTAAAAAGATGGCTTTTTAAAATAGTTTATTTATTTATTTATTTGTTTTTTAAGTCTTTTTTATATGAAAAATGAAATAATCAAAAAAAGAGATTGTTGTTGTTGTTTGTTTTTTTCGATCTGATTATTTTTTGCTTTTTTTTTGAAAATTTTGCTACGCAAAATTCTCAAAACGAAACAAATAATAAATTACAATAAAGTAAAAAGATGGCTTTTTAAAATAGTTTATTTATTTATTTATTTGTTTTTTAAGTCTTTTTTATATGAAAAATGAAATAATCAAAAAAAGAGATTGAAAATAAATAAATAAATAAATTGTTTTAATCTCAAAAATTCAAAAATGGCTCCTTAGCATAGTGGTATTGCGCTTCCCTAGTAAGGAAGAGGTCATGAGTTCGATCCTCATAGGAGCCTTTTAAACCAAAGGGATAAAAATCGCAGGTTCGATTCTAGTTCAAAAATATTCTGAACCTATTCATTTTTAAATTTAAATTAAAATTAATAAAACTAGTTTTATTATTGGTTATTTCCTAAAATAAGCATGGGATATCAAATTAAAACTCCACCTGCATCAAGAAACACCAAGCAAATACCTCACAAGTATCCTTAAATCCAGAGCCAAAGATAAATCAATATTCCAAATAAAAGATAAAGATAATAAGACCATATCAGATAAAGAGAACATAGCAAAAAGATTTGTTGAATTCTATCAAGATCAATATGAAGAGAAAGAAGATAACGAAGAAACCCACAAGAAGTTATTAGAAAAATGGGAAGTAGACGTTGATTTAATCAAGAAACTCGAGATAGACAGACCGTTAAGAATACATGAAGTGACCAAAGCAATCAAAACTTCAAGTATCCACAAATCTCCAGGTTTAGACGGTATCAATGCACTATTCTACAAGTACCACATCAACTCAATAGCAAGAATATTGACTATAGCTTTCAACGACCTCCTCACAAATAAGAAAGAAATCCCCACAAAATTCAAAGAAGGAGTAATAACAACAATATTCAAAACAGGAGATGAACTAAACATTTCAAATAGAAGACCAATCACCCTTCTCAATACAGATTACAAAATTTTAAGCAAAATTCTCAACAGTAGATTATTAGATATCACCAGTAAAATTATCAACAAATTTCAAAACGGCTTTGTTCCAAACAGGTTCATCCAAGACAATATTCAGATCATGAAGGAAGTAATAGAAATAAGTAACAAAAGAAAGAACAATACACTCATTACCTTTTACGATTTTAACAAAGCATTCGATTCAATCAGCCACAAGAGTATCACAAGAACATTAGAGCATATTGGTATCCCCCCAAAATTCACAGCGATCCTACTAAACCTACTCAAAGATACTAAAAACAAAATAAAGATCAACGACTTTTTAGTCAATGGAATAACAATCAGAAGAGGAACAAAACAAGGAGACCCAATATCACCAACAATCTTTGCTCTAGTTTTAGAACCACTTCTAATAGATATCATCAATGATAATACAATCAAAGGCTTCACTCTACCAAATTCCAAATCATTAAAACTCACTGCATTTGCTGACGACATAGCAACATTTACAAACTCCACAGAAGAACTAATGAAAATTAATACTAAAATCCAAAAGTACTGCTCAGCAACATCATCATCGTTAAACAAAGAGAAAACAGTAATGATAGCAATAGGAGATAAACCACACGATCTACCATTCCAAGAGAGTACAGTCCCAGAAAGATATCTTGGCCTCAATTTCACCAAAACAGGTTTAAATTCAAAATACAACACTTTAATCCAAGAAATGAAAAACAATCTAATCAAATGGAAATCACAAGCAATAACGATGAAGGCAAAGATGACAATTCTCAAAACATACGTTCTATCCAAATTAACATACCATCAATACATGGATAATCTAAATGAAGAACAAATTGAGGAAATCAATAACATGACCAGATGGTTCTTATTCTCCTCAGTTAAGAATACATATACAGAAGAGAGAAAATACAAAACTATGATGAAAATAGACAGAGCATATGCAGATTGGAAAGAAGGAGGCATAAAATTATGGGATATAGAACTAAGACATATAGCATTCAAAATCTGGTACATGAACAGGCTACTCCATAACAACTACAACAACAACAACAATACCTTACAAGAATGGTACATGGAGCAATTAAGTAGAAAAAAAGCCCACACTTCAACCCTCAACGATATGTGCAGACACTGGGGTGTATTCAGAGTCAAATTTTACCAAAACCATCCAAAGATAAATGAACTTCCAGGCTGTATAAGAAACGACAATGACGAACCACTAAAACTAAAAGAAATTTACGAACTCATGATCAAAGACAGACACCCAACACCAAGAAGAACAGAATGGCAGAAGTTATGGGCGGTGAGATACAACACAGCAATACCCAAAGTATTCATAAACATCAACAGCATTTCTCACCAAAAAGGTAGAAACACCCTCTTCAGATTCTTCTCAAGATCACTTCCAGGTATCAACCACGAAAGAGACACCAGATGCAAGATCTGTGGCCACCTATTCAGAGACCCTTATTCTCACCTCTTCACTCTATGCCAAGATATCCTAGATATTGAAAAAACCATCATATCAACAGTTAACAAATTATCATTCATCAAAATCCACAGATGGTCAATGGAAACCTTAGACATATCAAAATACAACAGAACTGAGAGAATCTTCCCCAATCTCATAGGAATAATAGCACACCAATTATGGAAGATAATCTGTCACAAATTGTTCAACACTGATGAAAGCAAACCAGAGCCAAAATTCGAGCAAAAGGTCATAGAAACAGAATTACTAAATCTCATCGAAACTGAAAAATTCATCACACTAAAGAAAATCAAACACGACGAAGCAATACTAAAAAACACCAATCAAGATCTTCACAAATACAAATTCAACAAAGCCTGGCAAACCCCAGTAGTTCCGAACCCTCTTCCAATTTAAGTAGTAGTAAAAAAAAAAAAAAAAAAAAAAAAAAAAATATAATATAGTTTAAAAAATTTAATACAATTGAATAATAAAAATAAAATCGTTTAACAAACACCGCCGAAAAGACACAAGGACATTCCTTGAAGGTCTGATCACAGGTAAAAAAAAAAAGGTTATTTCCTAAAATGGATAAACTTTAATTAAGAAAACTTTAAACTGTCTTCATCAAAAATCACATCAGGCAAATTAAAAATATTAAAAATCAAAAAATCAACGACTATTCTATACCAAACACAGTTTTACCAAAACAGAGTATTTGTAGATCAATTTATTTAAGATATAGTAACTCTAAAATAATATAGCATACTATTTTATTATTGAAATATTTAATTAACTAATCCTATAAATTTAAAAATATAAATAAACAAAATAAACAACATTTGGAGCTTCTACAAATCTAGAAAATAATTAATCTAAAAAAAAAAAAAAAATAAAATAAACTTTGGTTAAGTCAATGCTAAAAAAAAAAATCAAACCAAATGAAGGATACCACTTTAAAACTAAAAAATATTCATTCTTAAAAAAAAAAAAAAAAAAAAAAAAAAAAAAGTCATATTTTTTAATTTTTTTTTTTTTTTAATAAAAATTTTCAAAGAATTAACCCAATCACACATGTCCCAAAATTATTATGACAATACAGACTTTCTTTCTTTCACATTCTAAAATGAAATCGAATTAATTTCATTCTTTTTGATAATGGTTTATTTTCGATGTTTTGATTTTATTTTTATATTTAAACTCTTTAATAATTTTAATTTTTATTAATCAATCAAACATAAATTTAATATATACATATAATAAATATAAATAATTATAAATTAATAAATAATAATATTAAAAAAATCATATATTAATAATATAAATAAATAGCCATAAATTAAAAATCATTTTTTTAAAAAAAAATATATATTTAAAAAAAAGAATGACAAAATTAAAAGTTGGAAATATTGCACCAGATTTTGAAGCTAAAAATTATTTAGGTCAAACAGTTACATTAAAAGAATTTAAAGAAAAGAGTCAACCAATCGTTTTATATTTTTATCCAAAAGATAATAGTCCAGTATGTACAAAAGGTAAGTCAATTTATATTAAATGTTTTTTTTTATTTTTTTTTTTAAATTACTAATAATAAATAACCTTTTTAATATAATAATTCATACATACATACAAACACACACATATATATCAATATAGAGAGTTGTGAATTTAGAGATAAATATCAAAAGTTTATAGAAGCAGGCGCAGAAGTAATCGGAGTCAGTAGCGATGGTGAGGATAGTCATAAATCATTCGTTTCAAAATATTCATTACCATTCACATTATTAACAGATAAACATAGTAAATTAGCCAAGTTATATGGTGTCAACGGTATATTATTACCAGGTAGAAAAACATTTATAATTGATAAACATGGTATTATAGCTGGTATTCATGATGGTTTACTCAGCTCAACTTCTCATATCGATGAATCTTTAAAAATAATTGAAAAATTAAAATCACAAATCTAAATAATAATTTTTATAATAAATTGTACATGCCCACCCACCTTTGTAATTTTTTTTTATAATAAATTGTAAATTTTTACGTTTTATAATAACTCCAATATTTCTTAAAGTTTAAATAATTTATTTAAAAGTTTTTTAAAAAATTTAAAATAAATAAATAAATAAATAAATAAATAAATAAATAAATATTTAAAACATAAAGTTCTTCTGAAAGCCTGTAAAGGTTTTGAAAAGTTATATGGTAACAATTGTTATTATTTTTAGATTTGTTTTTTCTTTAAAAGTTCATAACTAAATCTAATCTTTTGAGTGTTGTAATATAATTGTGTAATAATTAAATTGTTACAATAAAATAATGTTTTATCAACATATTAAATTAGATATAATCTCGCTCTCAAACTAAAATAATTTATGATTATAATTAGACTTTTCTCACCTAGGTGGGAAAAAGCCACTTGGTGAGTTTTTAATGTCGATTGAAAAACTTATAAACATAATTTCAAATCTCAAATATAAAAAGTAAAAATTTTCAATAGTAAAAGACATTCATAATAAATTTTAGATTTTGTCGATAACATCAACTTATTACTTTATTTTTATTTATATATATTTATTTATTTATTTTAATTTTATTTTTCTATTACAAGATTCTGATAAAACATGAGCAATAATTTAGGCGAGTATTTTTAACTAATTTTATTTAACTAATAAATCATTTATATAAATTATTGTGTTAATGTTCAACATTTGAGGGTATATTTGATAAATCCTGAAATTAAAAGATAACTAACCAAAAAATTTATAATTTTAAAAAAGAGAGGGAAGAAGAGCAACTAAATTATTTATTAATAATAACACAAACCTACTCTAATAGATCAAATTACAAAAACATTATTATTTTCATCTTTTTTAAATACCTTTTTTTTTTTTTTTGGAATATTTAAAAAAAAAAAAAAAGATAAATAATGTTTTGCGTTTGATGTATTAATACACAAAATCACAGAAATATTTTTGAATTTTTTTTTTTTTCAATATTTCATTCCTAATTTTTTACTTCTTTTTAATTAAAACCATCATTTTTTAACTTTTGGTGGCACTAATGATGGCACCAATGCCAAAAATCTTTTATTAGTTTTTTTAAAGAAATTTCATTATCTTTTCTTTTTTTTTTTTTTTTTACCTGTGATCAGACCTTCAAGGAATGTCCTTGTGTCTTTTCAGCGGTGTTTGTTAAACGATTTTATTTTTATTATTCAATTGTATTAAATTTTTTAAACTATATTATATTTTTTTTTTTTTTTTTTTTTTTTTTTTTTTTTTACTACTACTTAAATTGGAAGAGGGTTCGGAGCTGCTGGAGTTTGCCAGGCTTTGTTGAATTTGTATTTGTGAAGATCTTGATTGGTGTTTTTTAGTATTGCTTCGTCGTGTTTGATTTTCTTTAGTGTGATGAATTTTTCAGTTTCGATGAGATTTAGTAATTCTGTTTCTATGACCTTTTGTTCGAATTTTGGCTCTGGTTTGCTTTCATCAGTGTTGAACAATTTGTGACAGATTATCTTCCATAATTGGTGTGCTATTATTCCTATGAGATTGGGGAAGATTCTCTCAGTTCTGTTGTATTTTGATATGTCTAAGGTATCCATTGACCATCTGTGGATTTTGATGAATGATAATTTGTTAACTGTTGATATGATGGTTTTTTCAATATATAGGATATCTTGGCATAGAGTGAAGAGGTGAGAATAAGGGTCTCTGAATAGGTGGCCACAGATCTTGCATCTGGTGTCTCTTTCGTGGTTGATACCTGGAAGTGATCTTGAGAAGAATCTGAAGAGGGTGTTTCTACCTTTTTGGTGAGAAATGCTGTTGATGTTTATGAATACTTTGGGTATTGCTGTGTTGTATCTCACCATTTCATTATCTTTTCAGTTACAATAAAAAATTAAAAAAAAAAAATTAAAAAAATTTTTTTTTTTTTTTTTTTTTTTGATATAAATAAACTATTGTAGTATACAATTAGTATGTTATTTTTATTTATTTATTTTAGGTTTTTTAGTTTTTGTGAATTTAAAATAGTATGTTATTTTAGATTAGGTAATTAATAATTAATTGGTGGTGTAATTGTTGGAATTGGTTCATTAGTGTTTATGCTCCATTCTTTTTTAAATTTTTTGATGGTTTCGGACCATTGGGTTTCTTTTTGAGTTTTTGTGAGGTTGTTTTTAATTGAGAATTGGTTAAAGTTTGATAACCTTTTTGAATATTCCAATCTTATTAGCTTGTGCCATTTTGATTTTAATATATCATAATCTAGTGTTGTGTTGTTTATTTGGTTGTTCCAATTGTCAATTGATTGAGTTATATTGATGTCAAATAATGATTTGCATAACCATATCCATATTTGGTGAATAACTAATGAGATTATGTTCCAATATGCATGTGTTCTGACTAGATCAAGATTTGTGTTTATATAATTCCAGTTGAACCTGTATTTTTTATATTGTGCGTTTTCTGCAAAATGAAAATTAATATTGATAGTTGGATCTGGTTTAAATGCTTTGTTGTTTGTTTGTGGTTTATAAATGAGTGTGTATAATTTTGTTGTTTGGTTTTTTGTTAGTGACCAGTTTTTGTTTCCATTGCAATTTTTATATATAAAATATTTTAATTTGTCGTGGTTAATGAAGTTGATTGTGTGCTGGCAATTGAAAAACAAATGACCATAGGGATCATTATTCATTTCATTGTTGCAAATGGGGCAAACTTTGTTGTGTAGATGATTAATCGGAAGACATCTAGCATGGAATCTTTGCATTGTATCTCGGCCTTTTGGATCTTTTAATTTTTGAATTTTGACAAAAAGTTGGTCGTATGTGTATTTCCATAATAGTTGTATTGATTGTTGGTAATTAAAAAAAAAAAAATCCTCTAAAAAAGACAGACCCCTCAGGGAGTTGAACCCTGGACCAACTGCTAACTTCTTACGTTTTGGAGACAATTACAATAAACCACTATGCTAAGGAGTCATTGAAAACCAAATGGTTGACACACTTTGATAACCCGCCATTTATTTCGATCGATCGAAAAAAACAAACAACAACAATCTCTTTTTTTGATTATTTCATTTTTCATATAAAAAAGACTTAAAAAACAAATAAATAAATAAATAAACTATTTTAAAAAGCCATCTTTTTACTTTATTGTAATTTATTATTTGTTTCGTTTTGAGAATTTTGCGTAGCAAAATTTTCAAAAAAAAAGCAAAAAATAATCAGATCGAAAAAAACAAACAACAACAATCTCTTTTTTTGATTATTTCATTTTTCATATAAAAAAGACTTAAAAAAAAAAAAAAAAAAAAAAAAAAAAACCTGGGAACCCAAGTTAATCAGAAAATTTCCAGATTTTTAACTTTTTAAAGAAAAATAAAAAAAATAGAAAGAAAATAAGATGAAAATCACAAACAACACCACAAATATTAAGCAACACAAATGCCTACAAAAAATAAGCGAAATTGTGGATAAAACTCAATTAAAAAAAAAACAATTCAAATACGTCATAAACATCAATCACGAACCAGACGATAAAATAAAAAAAGATTTAGAAAAAAGTTTGGACAAAAAAGATGTTTTAATCAAAAGTAATAATACAATTCAAAATTCGAAACAAAAAAAAAAAAAAAAAAAAAAAAAAGGTAAACCAACCCCTCTTTTAGAGACCCTGTAAAAAAAAAAAAAATAAAATAAAATGAGATCTAGCATCTCAAGGAGAAGCAAATAATAATTGCGTTATCCAATTCAAAAAAAAAAAAAAATTTATATTTTTGTGGGTGACATGCTTTATATAGGTGAATACAATTACAATAAACCACTATGCTAAGGAGTTATTGAAAACCAAATGGGTTAAACTCTTCGATTAAATTATCAAAATATAAAAAGCTAAGTTAAATATAAAAATAAATTAAAATATACTTGTTAACTAAATTGCATTAGACCACTTTCCTTACACATGTAAAGAATGCTCTATTTCCTGCCCACAGCTTCTTGAATGAAAAAATTTAACCACGGGAGTTATGAATAAATATCTTGAATTCATTGAAACTGATAAAATCTAATTGTGTCTGGGAAGGTTGAACAGAATTTTGAATTCAAAATTAATATTATAACTATAATTAATAAATAAAAAAATAAATAGATAATTAAAATTATAAAATACTTTAAGAATATATATAATTTCTAAAAGTAATTTTAGAAATAATAATTATAGGAATGAACCATCTTCGATACAATTTAATAAGTGTAATGAATACTCTAATACTTTACATGACACTTTAAATATTAATTTACACTTACTACTACTTTCCTTGAAAAAATGAAATAAACATCTTTGGGTTATTCCCTAAAAAGAAGACACCTTAGCAAAGTGTATAACCCATTTGGTTTTCGATGACACCCAAGCAAAGTTTTTTACCCATTAGGTTATCTATGACAGTTTAGCGAAGTGTATTACCCATTTAGTATTCCTTAACAACTTTTTTTTGAATTGGATAACGCAATTATTAGTTGCTTCTCCTTGAGATGCAAGATCTCATTTTATTTGTAGTTTTTTACAGGGTCTCTAAAAGAGGGGTTAGTTTACTTTTTTTTTTTTTTTTTTTTTTGTTTCAAATTTTGAATTGTATTATTACTTTTGATTAAAACATCTTTTTTTCCCAAACTTTTTTCTAAATCTTTTTTTATTTTATCGTCTAGTTCGTGACTGATGTTGATGATATATTTGAATTGTTTTTTTTTATTTGAGTTTTATCCACAATTTCGCTTATTTTTTGTTGGCATTTGTGCTTAACTTGGTTGCCAGGTTTTTTTTTTTTTTTTTTTATTTTTTTTTTTTTTTTAGTCTTTTTATATGAAAAATGAAATAATCAAAAAAAGATACCTCCACCAAAGAATAAGTAACACTCCTACTTCATATATAAAACTGTGGGAAGAGGAACTCAAAAACAACAACAACAACAAAACAACAACAACAAAACAAAATCAACTACACTGGCAATGCAAGCAAGCATGGACCCAATTAAAAACTCCACAAAATAAACAAACACACTACGAAAACCTCCCAAAATTAAAAAAAATATACGAGGATATGATGACAACCCAATCTCCAGAACACAACAAATTCATACCAACTCCTGGCCAAAAAGAAATAATTACCAAAATTAATAGCAAACACCTTCCTTTCCCTTGACAACTTAGCAAAGTATTTTACCCATTTGATATTCGATGACACCTTAGCAAAGTGGTTAATGCGGCGCCCTGCTAAGGCGTTCTCTTCGGAGGCGCAGGTTCGAACCCTGCAGGTGTCGAATTTTTAACTTCCAAACCTGAATAACAGGTTCGATTCCTGTTGTATTATATACAAAATAATTCTCGATAACAGCTAAATTTTCATGGGTGCAAGAATTAAAAATAATATAAATAATTAATAAATTAGTAATCAAATCTATAATTTAAAAATAAAAACTAATTAACAAGATTAACAAATCGGAACAGATTTTATATAAATTTTTTGTTTATGAGCACAATTTAATAATAAAAATAATAATAATAATAATAATAATAATAATAATAATAATAATAATAATAATAATAATAATAATAATAATAATAATAATAATAATAATAATAATAATAATAATAATAATTAAAAATTTTACAGCTTTTAATGAAAATGATCTTAAAACTTTAAAATCTTTAGATGATAAACTATTAATATTAATAATTTACCTGCTGGTTATATTTGCAATAGAAAATCTGAAATATGTGTATTATTAAAACATCAATAACCACAGAAGGTATATCAAATATTAGAGAAGTTATATTAAAAAAATTAAAAAAAAAAAAAAAAAAAAAAAAAAAAAAAAGGTAAAAAAGTGATTAAAAAAAAAAATAAAAATAAAAATAAAATAAATAAATCTAATTTTATTAAAAAAAATATAGAAAAAAGAATTTAAAAGTGGTTATTTCAAAAGAAAATGTAGTAATATGATATGTATCATAACCCAATCCAATTGTAAGAAAGGAAAGATTTATCTAAGCACTATATCATTTAGAAAAATTAATGTTCATATCAAAACTATCATATCCAAAGGGAAATAAAAAATGATCAATATTAATCTATTGTCAGAGAAAGGAAAGATTTATCTATGCACTATGACATTACGAAAATATATGGCCATATAACTCCCTAAAAAAAAATTCAATAAAGTTTATTGAATAAACCTTAGAATTTTTAAATAAAACAGCATTTCAAAAAACAAATTTAATTAAAATTAAATAATAAAATAAAATAAATAAAAAAATAAATATTTGAAAAAAATAATACATATTTTCATTAAAGTTTTGAAAAAACATAAAATTCTTTTCACACATTCTAAAATGAAATCGAACCAATTTTTTCTTTAGGATGATAGTTTGTTTTGATATTTTAAATTTATTTTTAATATTTAAACTCTTTGATTTTAATTTTTGTTAATCAGTTAAACATAAATTAATATAAATATAAATAATTATAAATTAATAAATAATATAAATAATCATAAATTAAAAATCATTTTTTTTTTAAAAAAAAATATATATATAAAAAAAGAATGACAAAATTAAAAGTTGGAAATATTGCACCAGATTTTGAAGCTAAAAACTATTTAGGTCAAACAGTTACATTAAAAGAATTTAAAGAAAAGAGTCAACCAATCGTTTTATATTTTTATCCAAAAGATAATAGTCCAGTATGTACAAAAGGTAAGTCAATTTATATTATTACATAATTCAATAAACTTAAATGTTTTTTTTTTTAATATACTAATAATAAAATAACCTTTTAAATATAATAAAATTACCAACATACATACATACATACATACATACATACATACATACATACATACATACATACATACATACATATATCAATATAGATAGTTGTGAATTTAGAGATAAATATCAAAAGTTTATAGAAGCAGGCGCAGAAGTAATTGGAGTCAGTAGCGATGGCGAAGATAGTCATAAATCATTCGTTTCAAAATATTCATTACCATTCACATTATTAACAGATAAACATAGTAAATTAGCCAAATTATATGGTGTCAATGGTATATTATTACCAGGTAGAAAAACATTTATAATTGATAAACATGGTATTATAGCTGGTATTCATGATGGTTTACTCAGCTCAACTTCTCATATCGATGAATCTTTAAAAATAATTGAAAAATTAAAATCACAAATCTAAATAATAATTTTTATAATAAATTGTACATATCCACTTATCATTGTATATTTTTTTTGTTTTATAATAATTCACCAATTAATATCAATAATTCTTTAATTTTAAATAAATTATTTAAAATATTTAATAAAAAATAAATAATAAACCAAATCAATAATTATATTCTCTTTTAAAAATAATTATAAAAAATGAATGGTAAATAATAAAATACTTAAAGTCTACTTTTTCTTAAGAAATTCATATTGATGGGAGTTGGCGGATAAAATACATAAAAGATTTGGAAGAGTTTTATTTTTGATTATTTTTTTTTTTTTTTTTTTTTGGTATTTGAATCCAAGAACATTAACAAACCATTTTATCTATGAATTAAAGATTTTTTTAAAATAAATTAAAACAGTTAAAAAAAAAAAAAAGTTTGAAAATTTAAAAATATTTATTCAAAGAAAGAATTTAAAAGAATTAAAATTATTTTTTTTATTGGTTTTTTATTGGTTTTTTTTTTTTTTTTTTTTTTTTTTGATATCGAATAGTTTTTATATTTATTTTTAATTTTTTAGTTTAAAAATTTTTTTTTTTTTTTTTTTACACTAAATGAAAGAAAAAACTACAGCAACAACAACAACAACAACAATACCAACAAGGAATGCAGATGATGATTATGAATTAATTAAAGTTTTAATGTTGGGTGATTATAAAACTGGTAAAGGTTCAGTTTTAAGAAGATACCATTATAATGAATTTGAATTAGGAGTATCATCAATTGGTGTTGATTTTGTTATAAGAGATTATGGTATTGTAAATGGTAAATATTATAAAATTCAAATTTGGGATGCAAATAGTTGTGAAAGGTTTAGATCAATAACACAAGCCTATTATAGAGGTGCACATGGTTTTATGTTATTATATGATTGTACCAATCAAGAATCATTTAATAATTTACAATTTTGGATCAATGAAATTATAAATAAATCACCAAATTCAAATAATTCAACAATTGTTATCATTGGTAATAAATGTGATTTAGTTAATGATATTAAAATTGATCCAATAAAATCTAAACTATTTTGTGATTCAAAATCAATAACTTCATTTCAAAATGTTTCTGCCAAAGATTCTATCAATATAAACGAACCATTTGAAATTTTATTTAAACAAATAATTGAAAAAGGTCATTCACAAACAATTTCTCCAAAACTAATAAAACAAAGATATGAAAACAATAATAATAAATCATGTAATATTTTATAATTTGTAAAAAAAAAGTTATTTAATTTTAATTAAATTTGTTTTTGAAATGTAATTTTATTTGAAAATTCTTTTTAGGCTTATTGGAAAATTTAGGGGGGGGAATGATATGGTCATCTATTTTAGTAATGTCATAGTGCATAGATAAATCTTTCCTTTCTCTGACATTAGATTAATATTGATTATCATTTTTTATTTCCCTTTGAATATGATAGTATTGGTATGAATAATAACTTTTCTAAATGGTATAGTGCATAGATAAATCTTTCCTCTACCAATTAGATTGGGTTATGATGCATGTCATATTACTACATTTTCTTTTTCCTTTATTTTTTAAAAATAAAATTAGAAAATTTATTTTTTTTTTTTTTTTTTTCACTTTTTTTAACTTTTTATTTACCTTTTTTTTCTATATAATTCTATCTTAAATCTTTTAATATCTTTTTTTTTTTGAAATAATACTATTTCATTTTATTTGTTTTGATTTTTTGGTTTGGAGTGAAAAAAAAAAAATAAAAAAAAAAAAAAAGTCTATTTATACTCTGATAAAAATTTTTATTATTTCCTATTTAAAATTATTTAGATTTGTCCTAAAAAGGAGTTTTTACTTTTTTTTTTTTTTTTTTTTTTTTTCCTATTTTTTTATCAATCAAAAAAATTTCTAAATTGGAAAATAATAGATCTATTATTAATTAATATTAATAATAAAAATGGTAAAATAGGAAAACTAATTTAATTTTAATTTTTTTTTTTATTCTTAATCTCCCCATACACCATTTATCAACATTCAAATTCTTTTTCAAATGATAAACCAATAAAAAAAAATAAAAAAAAAATAAAAAAATAAAAAAAAAATTAAATAAATTATACAGATGCAATAATTTATTAATTTTTTTTTTTTTTTTTTTTTTTTTTTTTTTTTTTTTTTTTTTGGTTTAATAATTTTTATTAATTTTAGTAATTAAAAACTTCTGGGATATTCTCCTCTATTATTTGATAAGCCATCTGTGAGTGTTTTAATGATATCTTAAATCTTTTCACTGTAAATATTTATTGATTCCATTAATATTATGATTATCCAAACTTATTAAAAAGATAAAAAAGATAAAAAAAATTGTTAAATTTATAGATAAATTATATATAAATTAAAAAAAAGATAAAAAAAGATAAAAAAAGATAAAAAAAGATAAAAAAAGATAAAAAAAGATAAAATTTTTTTTTTTTTTTATTGTAAAGTAATATACCTTTTGCTTAATGTTTATTTATTTTTTATTTTTTAGTTATTTTTTTTAGAAGTTTATGAGTTGGAATGAGTTGTCGATGTGTGAAGCTTTCCAGGATTGTTTGAATTTGTTGATCCAGTTAGTGCAGTGTTGGTTTCTTGTGGTGAAGTTGTGTTTTGGAAAGTTCAAGGTTGATGATTCCGAGCCATTTTTTGTTTATTATTTCGTTTTTTATTAGTTCTTGAAGTGATTCAATTTTGTCTGATTGTGAGATGGTGGGGTTGAATTGAATTTTGCATATCCATACCCAAATGAAGTTTTTTTTTTTTTTTTACCTGTGATCAGACCTTCAAGGAATGTCCTTGTGTCTTTTCGGCGGTGTTTGTTAAACGATTTTATTTTTATTATTCAATTGTATTAAATTTTTTAAACTATATTATATTTTTTTTTTTTTTTTTTTTTTTTTTTTTTTTTTACTACTACTTAAATTGGAAGAGGGTTCGGAATTGCTGGGGTTTGCCAGGCTTTGTTGAATTTGTATTTGTGAAGATCTTGATTGGTGTTTTTTAGTATTGCTTCGTCGTGTTTGATTTTCTTTAGTGTGATGAATTTTTCAGTTTCGATGAGATTTAGTAATTCTGTTTCTATGACCTTTTGCTGGAATTTTGGCTCTGGTTTGCTTTCATCAGTGTTGAACAATTTGTGACAGATTATCTTCCATAATTGGTGTGCTATTATTCCTATGAGATTGGGGAAGATTCTCTCAGTTCTGTTGTATTTTGATATGTCTAAGGTATCCATTGACCATCTGTGGATTTTGATGAATGATAATTTGTTAACTGTTGATATGATGGTTTTTTCAATATATAGGATATCTTGGCATAGAGTGAAGAGGTGAGAATAAGGGTCTCTGAATAGGTGGCCCCAGATCTTGCATCTGGTGTCTCTTTCGTGGTTGATACCTGGAAGTGATCTTGAGAAGAATCTGAAGAGGGTGTTTCTACCTTTTTGGTGAGAAATGCTGTTGATGTTTATGAATACTTTGGGTATTGCTGTGTTGTATCTCACCGCCCATAACTTCTGCCATTCTGTTCTTCTTGGTGTTGGGTGTCTGTCTTTGATCATGAGTTCGTAAATTTCTTTCAGTTTTAGTGGTTCGTTATTGTCGTTTCTTATACAGCCTGGAAGTTCATTTATCTTTGGATGGTTTTGGTAAAATTTGACTCTGAATACACCCCAGTGTCTGCACATATCGTTGAGGGTTGAAGTGTGGGCTTTTTTTTTACTTAATTGCTCCATGTACCATTCTTGTAAAGTATTGTTGTTGTTGTAGTTGTTATTACCCAAATGAAGTGGAATATGATGGAGGTGTAGATTTTTTTTTTTTTTACCTAAAAGCGGTGTATTGTTATATTTTATTACATTTTTAAATTTTTAGATTTTTAAATTTTTAAATTTTTATATTGTTATATGTTGATATTTTTGGTTATATTATGATTACTACTACTTGTTTTTTTTTTTTTTTTTTTTTTTTTTTTTATTATAATGGAATTGGGTTTGGAGTGTTCGGGTTATGCCATGATGTGTTGAAGTTGATTATTAATTGGTCTCTGTTATTTAATTTGTATATTGTTTCACTCCTTTCGATCTTCTTTATTAAAATGAATTTCTCTATTTTAATTAAGTTGGTTAGTTCTTTTTCAATTAATGTTGGATCAAATGAGGGTGGAGTTTTAGATTCGTCTTGATTGAATAGTTTGTGACAAATTATTCTCCATAGTTGATGTATAATTATGCCGATTAAATTTGGGTAGATTCTTTCTTTTTTATTTGTTTTGCTAATATCTAGTGAATTGAGATCCCAATTTCTGATCTTGAAGAATGAGAGATTGTTGAATGTTGAAATTATTATGTTTTCTATTTCTTTTACTTGCATACAGTCTATAAAAAGGTGAGTGTATGGGTCACGGATTATATTGTTACAGATTTTGCATGGTACGTTACGTTCATAGTTGATTCCAGGAAGTGACCTTGAGAAAAATCTGAATAGTGTATTTCTACCTTTTTGATGTGATATGTGGTTGATATGTTGGAAGATGGATGGTATGTTGATGTTATTTATTGAAATTAGATTTTTTTGTCCATCTGTTTTTCTTATTGATTTGTATTTGTGAGTGATTAACATGTTATAGATTTCTTTAAGTTGAAGTGGCTTTTTGTTTTGACCTTTGATACAATCAGGTAGTGATTTTAGTTTATTGTGTTGTGGTGCAAAGTTGTTTCTAAAATCTTTCCATCTGTCTACCATCTCTCTTAATCCAATTGATATATATTTGCTGTTGCTGATTTGTTCCATATACCATTCTTGTAGTATGTTGCATGCTTTTATCTTGATAATGTGTAATAATCTATTCATGTTCCAAACTTTGAATGCTACTTGTCTGATACCTAAGTCCCACATCTTAATTCCACCTTCTTTCCAATCACCGTATGCTCTATCCATTGTCATTAATGTTCTATATTTATGTTCTTCTGTGTATGTATTTTTAATTGCGGAGAAGAGGAACCATTTAATGATATTGTTTAGTTCAGTAATGTGTGATTCATTTAGTGAGTCTAGATATTGATGGTAGGATAATCTCGATAGCGCATATGTTTTGACAATTGTCATCTTTGCTCTTATTGTAGTTGCTTGACTTTTCCAATTGTTTAAGCTATCTTTGATTGAGTTGATGATTGATGTGATTTTTGAATTGAGGCCCACTTTCGTGAAATTGAGACCCAAGTATCTTTCTGGAGCTTCACTAATCTTAAATGGGAGGTTTGGTGGTATATTACCAATGCATATCATAACAGTTTTCTCTTGATTAAGTTTTGAAGATGTACCTAGACAGTAGTTGTTGATTTTGTCCAATACTAATTTTAATTCTTCTGCTGAGTTGTTGAAAGTTGACATATCATCTGCGAATGCTGTTAGCTTGATTCTTTTCTGGTCTGATAATTTAAATCCTTTAATTTCGATTTCTTTAAGTATATCAATTAGTAGTGCTTCCATTACAAGTGCAAATATTGTTGGTGATAATGGATCTCCTTGTTTTGTGCCTCTGTTAACTGTAATGTGTCCCACCAGGAAGTCATTTATCTTGATCTTATTCGTTGTTTCTTTTAATAGATTCATTATTAATTCTACTATCGTTTTTGGTATGCCAATGTGGCTCAATGTTCTTCTGATACTTTTGTGGCTAATTGAGTCGAAAGCTTTGTTGAAATCGAAGAATGTGATTAACGTAGTACTATTTCTTGATTTGTTTGCTCTTTCGATTACCTCCTTCATTATTTGAATATTATCTTGGATGTAACGATTTGGAACAAACCCATTTTGAAATTTGTTTATTATTTTCTTTGTAACTGCAAGTAAACGGTTGTTGATGATCTTACTTAATAGTTTGTAGTCCGTATTGAGTAGAGTAATTGGTCTTCTATTAGCTATTTGTAGTTCGTCTCCTTTCTTGAATAGTGTTGTGATAAATCCTTCTTTGAAGTTGGGATTGATTTCTTTTTGATTAGTTAATGTATCATTAAATACTTTTGCTAAGATTGTTGAAAGTGATGCAGAGTGGTTTCTATATAATGCAGCATTGATTCCATCTAGTCCTGGAGATTTGTGTGGATTAGAATTTTTAATTGCATTATTGACTTCTTTTGGTGTGATTGCACTATCTAATGATAGTCTGGAAATGTATTGTTTGTCCACTATCCATTTATCCAATAGTTCCTTGTGTTTACTTTCATTATCTGGTTTTTCATCGTATTGTTCTTGATAGAATTCTAAGAAGCATTTGGCTATTTCAACTTTTTCTGATACAATTGTTCCATCTTTATTTTTAATTTGGAATATGGATCTGTCCTTTTTCCTTTTCTTTAGTTTACTTGTTAGATATCTACTTGGAGTTTCTTGGTTTAAGTGAAGTTTCAATTTGGTTTCCCATTGTTTATTTGCTTCTTCTTCTTTCAATAACTCTTCCATTTCGTCTTCTAGTTGCTTTCTTTGACCAGGGTATAAATCTTCTCTTTCAATTAATCTATGTAACCTACTCTTCTTTTTGTTTTTTTCCTTTTTTATCAAGTTCTGTTGCTTTTTGAGATGGTGCCTGATTGTATAATTCTTAAAGTGGATCCAGTCATCTAGTGTGTTGATGTATTGTTTGTTGTTTTCTATGATTTGCGAGATTTCTTCATGAATTGTTGGATCAGCCAATGTTTCTTTGCATAATGTCCACGGGAGTTTTTCAATTTTGATGTTGTTGATGTTGATATCGTTTGCGCTATTGTTATTCATTTTTAAATCTATTGAAATAGGTGTGTGGTCAGATTTGTTGTAAATATCTTCATGCACCCTTAGCGGGTTTGAACCCACCATTGTTGGTTTACAATAAATTCTGTCCAATCTGCTATTAGATCTTGAAAAAGTTGCGATATTGTTGTTTGCACCTATATCTTTCAGGTTGCTTTCTTCAATTATACTTCTGATACCAATACCATAGTGTGAATTGTTGTTGTGGTCTGCATTAAAGTCACCTGCAATGATGTCATGTTTGATTTTTTGATCTTTAATGAGATTCTTTGCTGCTATAATGAATGCATTTCTTCTAGGTATTGATGCTGGGGCATAAATTAAAAGGATGTTGATGTTGATATACGAATTGAATTTAACTGATAATATTCTACCTTCTGTATCTTTGAAATTTACTGTTAGATAGCCAGTGCTTAAATTTCTATTCTCTATTGATACACCAGTGCCTTTACCGTTTCCATGATCTATCCTTTCATAGTTGAACATTGATTTATAATGATTGAATGTTGAACCGTTTGTTTCTGTAAGTAATGTGATTTGGGGACCTATTCTCTTGATCGTTTCTTCAGCTTTTTTATTTGAGAGAGGGCTTGAACTACCTCTGCAATTCCATAATAAAATTTTTAATTTTTCCATCCTCTTGATAGGGTTGGGTTACCATTTGGTGGTTGACCACCACTTGGTTTTGTTTGTGTAGTAATATTGTTTGTTGTATTTGAGTTGTTTAATTTATTTGTGATGATTGTTTTGTTGTTGTTGTTGACATTTTTGTCGTTGTTATTATTGCTGTTGTTATTATTATTGTTGTTGTTGTTGGAGTTATTGGAGTTATTGGAGTTATTGGTATTATTATTATTATTATTATTATTATTATTATTATTATTATTATTATTATTATTATTACCTTGTATTATATTTGTATTATTGTTAGGTTGATTGGTTGTTGTTTGTTTTTTGTTTTTCTTTTTAGCTTCCTCCCTATCTTCTCTACTAATAGATTCACAGAAGTATACTTTAATTTGATTGTTGTTGTTTTTATATGATTGAATTTGATTATTGATTATATTTGTATTTGTTGATTTGTTGAATAGTATTATTGCTGAATATCTGTGCACATCATTCATAATTTTAACGTTGCATTCATCAACTTCCTCTGCTTCTACTCCCATGTTTGTTTGTACATCTTCTTTTGTTATTGCTTTTGTTATATTTTTTGTGAAGGTATGGAAGTGGAGGTAGTGGTGATTAGGAAAGTATGGGATGAATCTTTGAATTCTATATATTCCATCCTCATCCTTTATTTGAAATGTGCAAAATGAATCGTGTAGATGTTTCAAATTTTCTTTTAGAATTCTACCCAACACTGTTATACCTTTTGATTTTCTAATTATTGTTTTATCTTTGAGGAGTGTATTGTCAATGAATTTGAGAGTATTACTATTTAATTCTGCTGTATTTGGGTAGTATAGTCTGATTTTATATGTTGAGTTATTTAGTAATTCTTCATTGAATACTTTTTTTTTTTTTTTTTTTTTTTTTTTTTTTTTTTTTTTTTTTTTTTTACCTGTGATCAGACCTTCAAGGAATCTTCATTGAATACAAATTTGTTACTGATGAGATTGAAAAAGTTATTGTTCATTTTTTTTTTTTTTTTTTTTATTTTTTTATGTATTTTTTTTTTTTTTTTTTTTTTTTTTTTTTTTTTTTTTTTATTATTTTATTACGTGATAAAAAAAAGATAAAAAGATAGATCGACACCTGCAGGGTTCGAACCTGCGCCTCCGAAGAGAACGCCTTAGCAGGGCGCCGCATTAACCACTTTGCTAAGGTGTCATCGAAAACCAAATGGGTAATACACTTCATTTAACCAAATGTGTAAAGGAGATCGAAAAAAAACAAACAACAACAACAATCTCTTTTTTTGATTATTTCATTTTTCATATAAAAAAGACTTAAAAAACAAATAAATAAATAAATAAACTATCTTAAAAAGCCATCTTTTTACTTTATTGTAATTTATTATTTGTTTCGTTTTGAGAATTTTGCGTAGCAAAATTTTCAAAAAAAAGCAAAAAATAATCAGATCGAAAAAAAACAAACAACAACAACAATCTCTTTTTTTGATTATTTCATTTTTCATATAAAAAAGACTTAAAAAACAAATAAATAAATAAATAAACTATCTTAAAAAGCCATCTTTTTACTTTATTGGTGTATTGTATGGAGATGGTGGTTCAATAGGTTTTTCTGATTTTGTTTTAATTTCTTGATTTTTTATCGATTGGGTATTGATCTCATTCTCTATTCTTGTTAGTTCATCTACGTTTTCTAGTGATGCATCTATTACCTTTTGAGCTGTATCATCTAGGGCCATAAATGTTTTATCATTAGATGAGGAGGTGATTGGTGGGATAATGATTGTTCTTTTTCCTTGTTTTGGTATTTGTTCTGATGTAGATTTTGGTTGTTGTTCATCTGATTGTTTTTTATTTTTGTTTTCTTCTTGATTTTCTGGTAATGAGGTTTGATCTCTCCATCCTTTGTTGGAGTGACCAATTAATGTTAGATTGTCTAGTTCAATGATAGTATCATATTCTTCTACGACTCTTTTCACTGTTTTGATAATTAGAGTTTCGCCTTTAATTTCAGATTTAATTAGTTTACATCCTTCATTTTCTATTACCCATTCTATTTCTGTGAGTGATTTATACCAATCGAAATCCGTATACATATTTTTGGTCTTAGAGTGGTTATAAATTGTCCTTTTAAACTACCACTCAAAATGGTCCTCACAATAATGAACTTACTCAATGAATCAGAAACATCAGTGTACATCAATAACTCATTATCTAAAAGCTTTACATCAAAAAGAGGAACCAAACAAGGTGATCCTATCTCTCCCACTATCTTCGCATTAGTGGTTGAATGCATGGCAACTACTATAATAAATGACCGCTGCATCAATGGTGTAACCAAAGAAACCATTAAAATACTACAGTTCGCCGATGATACAGCAACAATAGCATACAACTTTATGGACCATTTCCTCATGAATGAATGGATCAAGAAGTTTTGCCAAGCAACCAGCGCAAAAATAAACCAAACCAAATGCTCGTGTATCACTTTCAAATGGAACACCAGAACGCTATACACCGTCATAAAATCAAACGAAAGGTACCTCGGCTTTGACTTCAACAATAAGGGTATCAAATCCAAAATCAATACAATCTCAGACAACATCAGAGCTAAACTAGTAACATGGAACTCAACTTCATCAACCTATATGGGCAGACTCATAATGGCAAAAACATATGCACTATCTCAGTTAACGTTCCACACTTACATCAACACCACACCACAACACAATAGTATTGAAAATAACATCGTAAAATTCGTTTTCAACACAAAATCTAAAAACTCTCTTTCACTACAAAGAAGACAAAACAACTATATCAATGGTGGCCTAAACTTATGGAACCTGAAGACAAGAGAACTAGCACAGAAAGCATGGTTATTCGAAAGATACCTCCACCAAAGAGTAAGTAACACTCCTAGTTCATATATAAAACTGTGGGAAGAGGAACTCAAAAACAACAACAACAACAAAACAACAACAAAACAAAATCAACTACAACTACACTGGCAATGCAAGCAAGCATGGACCCAATTAAAAACTCCACAAAATAAACAAACACATTACGAACACCTCCCAAAATTAAAAAAAATATACGAAGATATGATGACAACTCAATCTCCTGAACACAACAAATTCATACCAACTCCTGGCCAAAAAGAAATAATGACCAAAATTAATAGCAAACACCTTCCATTTAAAGAAATCAAAAAAATAATAAACATGAAAGGTAGAGATCTATTATGGAGATACACACTGAAAGCACTACCAAAAATATACAACATGCCATGCCAACAGTGTGGGGAAGATGAGACCTCAGAACATATATTCTTCAACTGCAAAGCCCACATCAAAAACACACAAGAAATCTTCAACTACACCCTAACTAAGTGTGGACACACCACTCACACCTGGAATGTGAAGATTTTAAACCATCTACAAATTGCACTAGTAGCCAATTTAATAGCTATTATATTCGATAAAATCTGGCACAAAAGAAATAAACTCATTCACGATGAAAAAGAAATAATAATTCACAGACAACAAGTCATACGTGAACTAATTAAAACACAAAGAGCTGCATGGGACAGGACACAAGCGGTTATAAACAAAACATTAAGAATCAAATCAAAGCAACGGCCAGAAGAACAAAATAAATTAGACTCACTAATCTCGCTAAAGCTATTACAATTTAGCAGACAATGGAACTCACCTCTTCACGCAATAGAACTTCCTAAACATCTCAAAAAATACAATAATTCACTCAGTACTTTCTATAAATAAATAAAAAAAAAAAAAAAAAAAAAAAAAAAAAAAAAAAAAAAAAAAAAAAAAAAAACCTGGGAACCCAAGTTAATCAGAAAATTTCCAGATTTTTAACTTTTTAAAGAAAAATATAAAAAATAGAAAGAAAATAAAATGAAAATCACAAACAACACCACAAATATTAAGCAACACAAATGCCTACAAAAAATAAGCGAAATTGTGGATAAAACTCAATTAAAAAAAAAACAATTCAAATACGTCATAAACATCAATCACGAACCAGACGATAAAATAAAAAAAGATTTAGAAAAAAGTTTGGACAAAAAAGATGTTTTAATCAAAAGTAATAATACAATTCAAAATTCGAAACAAAAAAAAAAAAAAAAAAAAAAAAGTAAACTAACCCCTCTTTTAGAGACCCTGTAAAAAAAAAAAAAAAATAAAATAAAATGAGATCTAACATCTCAAGGAGAAGCAACTAATAATTGCGTTATCCAATTCAAAAAAAAAAAAAAAAAAAAAAAAAAAACCAAATGTGTAATACACTTTGCTAAGGTGTCATCGAAAACCAAATGGGTAATAAACTTTGCCAAGGTATCATCGAAAAATATTTGGTGATACACTTCGCTAAGGTGTCATTGAAAAATAAACCACCACAAGACTAATTTTTTAATTAATAATTTTTTTTTTAATTGTTTTATTGTTTTTTTTTTTTTTTTTTTTAAGACTGTGGCGCTGACTATAATAATTTTTGAACCTTTATTGAAATATAATTAAAAAAATACAAAAAATAAAAATAATTAGTAAAGTGACTGTTTTTTTATTTTTATAAAAATATTTTATAATATAAGTTGTTTTCTTTATTTATTTGTTTATTTATTTATTTTAATTTTTTTTTATTTTAAAAAAAAAAAAGTTTAAAACTTTTAAAATTATTTAAACTTTAAGAATTATTGGAGTTATTTGGAATATTATAAAACAAAAAAAAATTACAAAGGTGGGTGGATATGTGCAATTTATTATAAAAATTATTATTTAGATTTGTGATTTTAATTTTTCTATTATTTTTAAAGATTCATCGATATGAGAAGTTGAGCTGAGTAAACCATCATGAATACCTGCTATAATACCATGTTTATCGATTATAAATGTTTTTCTACCTGGTAATAATATACCGTTGACACCATATAATTTGGCTAATTTACTATGTTTATCTGTTAATAATGTGAATGGTAATGAATATTTTGAAACGAATGATTTATGACTATCTTCGCCATCGCTACTGACTCCAATTACTTCTGCGCCTGCTTCTATAAACTTTTGATATTTATCTCTAAATTCGCAACTCTCTATATTGATATATGTATGTGTGTAGGTATGTATGTATGTATGTTGGTGATATTATTATATTTAAAAGGTTATTTATTATTAGTATATTAAAAAAAAAGAAAAAAAACATTTAAGTTTATTGTATTATGTAATAATATTAACTAACTTACCTTTTGTACATACTGGACTATTATCTTTTGGATAAAAATATAAAACGATTGGTTGACTCTTTTCTTTAAATTCTTTTAATGTAACTGTTTGACCTAAATAATTTTTAGCTTCAAAATCTGGTGCAATATTTCCAACTTTTAATTTTGTCATTCTTTTTTTTATATATATATTTTTTATTTTTTTTTAAAAATGATTTTTTAATTTATGATTATTTATTACTGATTATTAATTTATGATTATTTATTAGTGATTATTAATTTATGATTTCTATTTAATACTATTATTTGTTAATTTATATTTATTATATGTATAAATTAATTTATATTTGATTGGTTAATAAAAATTAAAATTATTAAAGAGTTTAAATATTAAAAATAAATTCTAAACATTGAAAATAAACCATCGTCGAAAAGAATGAAATTTATTCGATTTCATTTTAGAATGCGAAAGAAAGAAAGTCTGTGTGTATCGTCATATTAATTTTGGGACAGGGTGTGATCACGTTAATTCTTTGAAAATAATTATGGAAAAAAAAAAAAAAAAAATAAAAAAATAAAAATAAAAAAAATTTTGGCTTGGAACTCTTTTTTATTTTTTTAATACTTTTTTTATTTAATAATATTTTATTTTATTTTATTTTATTTTATCTTATTTTATTTATTAATATTTTTTTTTTTTTTTTTTTTTTATTATTTTTATTATTAGAAATACATTAAGTATAATTATTATATTATTATATTATTATTATTATTATTTTTTATTTTTTTTATTTTTTTTACACAATTTGAAGTTCTTTATTTTGATCTAATGAAGCAGTTTTACCATTTAATAATTTTAAAGAATCTATACCATAACCATATAAATAAAGTTCTAAATTTTTTTTACAGGATTCACTTGCTTCATTTATATCAAAAGCTTTTAAAATGAGATCAATTTTATTTAATTTTTTACCATCAATAACAACGAAATCATTTGTAAAACCATCCAATAGAGTTGATAAAATATAATAACTAAAATAATTAGTATCCATTGATGGAAATTGAGGATTATTTGGAGTTCTTTCAATATGTGAAATTAATAATTGTTTTTGAGTGATTTCACTACCATCAATTGGTGATTGAAATGAATCTTGATTTAATTCATTCAAAATTAAATAAGTTACCAAATATGCATTTGAAAGTTTATTACAAATAACACCATGAGTTTGCATTAATCTTTTTGCAATATCAATTTTATCCAATGTATCACCAAGTAATTCAACTTTTTCATTATTACGCATTGCAGATACTAATTTAAATAATGAATCTTCAACAACATATTTATTTTCATTTTTTTCAATAATTTTAATTAATTTCTCTAAAAAATTAAATAAAAAAAAAAAAAAAATAAAAAAATAAAAAAAATTTAAAAATTAATTAATTAATTATTGTGTGAAAATTATTCAAGTTTGTACACTTTTCAACTTATATATATATATATACATTACTTTTTGTTGAAATTGAAATCTTTTTTGGAACAAATAATTTTTTATTCATATTTTTTTTAAAATTAATTTCACCAACACCATTTAAAAGTGAAATGGATTGAACACCATATGCAATCATATAATTTTGAATCATTTCTAGTGAGAATGTATTTGTATTATCTTTATCCAATGATAATAAAACCAAATCTAATTTATTTAAAGATTTACCTTTGATATCAATAGTTTCATTTAGAAATCCTTTTAATAAATTACAAAGCTCATAATAATTATAAGAGATGAATTCTAAATCTGCATTTGGTTGATTCTCTTGATACTCTATGGTTTTAATTAATAAATATTTTAAATCAACTTCTTTACCATCTAATAATTTAATTGAACTTTCTTTCATTTCCAATAATTTCGTATAAAGAAAATAATAATAAAATGCTGAATTTGGATATTCTTCAATTCCTTTTAAAATACTTTCAACTTTATATTCTTCTTCTTGATTTTTACCAATATTAAAATTAATTTTATTATAATTTTTAAATTTTTTATTTGTTGAATTTGTTGAATTAATTGAATTAGTTGTTGTTGTTGTTGTTGTTGTTGTAGTTGTAGTTGTTGGATTTTTTGTTGAATAATTTAAACCATTATTATTATTATTATTATTATTTTGATTTTTATTATTTTGATAATTTTGATTATATTTATTCCATTGGCAATAATATTTATTATTAATATTATTTAAAATATTCGAATTTTTATTTGATGAAACCAATGTTGATCTATTTAAAAACTTTAAAGTTTTATTTGATACTATTGATTTAATCATTTTTCAATGAGAAAGAGATTTGTAAAGTAAAAAAAAAAAAAAAAAAAAAAAAAAAAAAATGAAATTAAAAAAAAAAAAAATTATTAAAAAAAAAATAAAAAAAAAAAAAATGAAATTAAAAAAAAAAAAAAATATCTCAAGCAAAACAAAAAATTTGAACATCAAAACAAAACTTTTTAAATTAAAATTTTTTAATTAAAAATAATCTAAAAATTATAAAAAAAAAATAAAATAATTAAAAAAATAAATAATTATTATTATTAATTATTTATTTTTTTAATTATTTTATTTTTTTTTATAATTTTTAGATTATACAAAGTGATGAAGAGGTCAAGTATAGAGAATATGCAACCTCTGCCACTCTTACTACCAATACATCAAATAAACAACCAATTCAACCCAATAATAATAATAATAAATAATAATAATAATTTTAATTATTTTTTTTTTTTATTTTTAAAAAGCTCTTTTTTATTATTTTTTTTTTTATTTTTAGAATAATTATAAAATTTTTTTTCAAATTATTTATTTCTTCTTTGATGGAGCAGCAGCACCTTTCTTATCACCTGCTTTACCTGGGGCTTTCTTGACGGTTGATTTGATGACACCGACGGCAACGGTTTGTCTCATATCTCTGACGGCGAAACGACCTAATGGTGGGTATTCAGTGAATGATTCAACACACATTGGACGAGATGGGGTTAATTCGACCATAGCAGCATCACCATTCTTTAAGACGACGGCGGCAGTACCTTCTTTGGCAACGACGGCACCAGTACGACGATCAACTTTATCGACGATTTCAGTGAATTTACAGGCAATGTGAGCAGTGTGACAATCTAAGACTGGTGAGTAACCAGCATGGATTTGACCTGGATGGTTGAGGACGATAACTTGAGCAACGAATTTTTCAGTTTCTTGTGGTGGATCGTTTTTGGAGTCACCAGCGACCATACCTCTTTTAATTTCTTTGACTGAAACGTTTTTAACGTTGAAACCTACATTGTCACCTGGACGGGCTTCTGGGAGTTGTTCGTGATGCATTTCGACTGATTTAACTTCAGTTGAGAGACCAGCTGGGGCAAAGGTGACGACCATACCTGGTTTAATGATACCAGTTTCGACACGACCTACTGGAACAGTACCGATACCACCGATCTTGTAGACATCTTGTAATGGAATACGTAATGGTTTATCGTGTGGACGTTTTGGTTCGACGATGGCATCGAGGGCTTCTAATAAAGTTGGACCTTTGTACCATTCCATTTTGTCGGATCTTTCTAACATGTTATCACCATTCCAACCTGAAATTGGGACGAAGGCAACTTTTTCTGGGTTGTAACCAATCTTTTTAATGAAAGATGAAACTTCTTTGACAATTTCGTCGTAACGGGCTTGTGAGTAGTTGGTTGATTTTTCATCCATCTTGTTGATAGCAACGATCATTTGTTTGACACCTAAAGTGTAAGCAAGGAGAGCGTGTTCACGAGTTTGACCGTTCTTGGCAATACCAGCTTCGAACTCACCAGTTGGGGAGGCAATGACTAAGACAGCACAATCGGCTTGTGAGGTACCAGTAATCATATTCTTGATGAAATCTCTGTGACCTGGAGCATCAATAATGGTGAAGTAGTATTTTGAGGTTTCGAATTTCCATAAAGCAATATCGATGGTAATACCTCTTTCACGTTCAGCTTTTAATTTATCCATAACCCAAGCATATTTGAATGATTGTTTACCTAAAATTAATTAATTTTTTTATATAATAATAAAAAATAATATTATTAATATTTATAAAATTTTTTTTTTTTTTTTTTTTTTTTTTTTTATTATTATTATTATTATTATTATTATTTTTTTTATTTCTATTTATTTATTTTAATAATTACCCATTTCAGAAGCTTCCTTTTCGTATTTTTCGATAACTCTTTTATCGATACCACCACATTTGTAGATTAAATGACCAGTGGTGGTTGATTTACCAGCATCTACGTGACCAATAACGACGATATTAATATGTGTTTTTTCTTTACCCATCTTGTATTATACTTTTTGTGAAATAAATTTAACAAAAAAAAAAAAAAAAAAAAAAAAATTTTATTTTATATTGAAAAACGCGTTCGAAAAAAAAAAAAAAAAAAAAAAAAAATTAAAAAAAATTAAAAAAAATTAAAATTTTTAAATTCAAATCGAAAAACGTTGCCGGAAGTGAGAAAAAATTTTTAAAAATATAATTACGAAACAAAAATATCACATAAAATTCATTAAAATATATCAACTTTTTTTTTTAAAAAATTATTAATAAAATCCTTTTTTTTATTTTTTTTTTATTTTTTTTTTTTTTTTTCAATCAGTCGGTTTTATATAATTTTTATCGTTTTAAAATTAAGTGTGAAGTTAAATAAAAATAAATAAATTTTTTTTTTTTTTTTTTTTTTTCAGCGTGGGGATAAAAATAGATAATAAATAAAATAAAAAAAAAAAAATAAAATAAAAATAAAAAAATAAAAATAAAAAAATAAAAATAAAAATAAAAATAAAAATAAAAAATACAGTTTTAATAAAAATAAAAATAAAAATAATTTAAACTTTTAGTTTTTTTAAATTTACCTTTTTTTTTTTTTTTTTTTTTTTTTTTTTTTTTTTTTTTAATTATTACTTCATATTTTATTTAATATTTGTCAGAAACAAACTCTATTGATTCATTTGAATATCTTTGGATGAGGATAATAATAGATTTTTTAAATTACTATTAAAAGTATGAATTTGATCGAATTTATACTTCATAAAAATAAATATAATATGGTAGATTTGGATATTTAAATATATAAATGCAGATCATAGTATTTCTTGTACCAAAAAATTGAATAATATAGCCAGAGTTTTTTATTGAATAGCAAAATTAATAATAAAAGCATTTAAAGGATTTGTATAAAAAAATTTAAAATAGATAAATAAAATAAAATAATAAAAAAAAAAATAGTTTAATTTAATTTATCAAAAAATGAATAAAACAACAATAATAATAATAATAAAGAAATAAAAATAAAGATAAAAATAAAAACTATTAATAGTTCTCTTTAAATGTGGTTTAAGATTTTTTTTAACTTTTTTTTTTTTTTTTTTTTTTTTTTTTTTTTTTTTTTTTTTTTTTGAGCGTTATGTTATGGTTTGACCAAATTTCATTTTTTTTGTTTTTTTTTTTTTTTTTTTTTTTTTTTTTGATTTTTTTTATTTTTTTATTTTTATTTTTAATATAATAAAAATATGGATCAAACAAAATAAAATATTATCGTTATTATTTTTTTTTTTTTTTTTCAACAAATTTGTGTTTAGAAAAAAAAAAAAAAAAAAAAAAAAAAAAAAATAAAAAATATGAATCAACAACAGATTGTTAATGATCAAGTTTTAGACAATATATCTAGGTCACAAGATAAAAATGTTTTAAAAGATTTTTTAAAAAAGGGAGATTTATCAACCACTAAAAATAGTAGAAATCAAACATTACTTCATTTAATTGCAATGAATGATAATATGGTTGCATTGAAATTTTATTTAAAAAAAAAATATGTTGTTTTCAAAGGTACAAACATTGTTGTAGATCAAAGAGATAAAGATGGTTATACTCCATTACATTGTGCAGTTAATCAAGGTTCATTTGAAATTGCTAAAAAATTCCTTTCAAGAGGTTCTGATCCAAATGCAAGGACTGAATCTGGTTCAACACCATTACATTTATTATCAAAGTAATTATATAAAATAGAATTAATCTAAAATAATTATAAATAATAATAATAATAATAATAATAATAATAATAATAATAATAATAATAATAATAATAATAATAATAATAATAATAATAATAATAATAATACTTTTTTTTATTTTTTTTATAGATTTTGTCATTCAAATAAATCAATTAAATTAGCAAAGAAATTAATTGATTATGGGGCATATATAAACCATAAAGATAGTAAACAAGAGACACCATTACATAGAGCTACAATGTTAAATGATAATTATGATTATTTGAAATTATTATTACATCATGGTGCAAATCCAAATATTGTTAATAAAAGAGGTAGAACATGTCAACACATTTCAATTGAACAGGGTAAGGTTGATTTGTTGGAGTTATTTTTAATGTATGGTGCAGATTTTAATAAATCGACATCAATGTTACCATCACCAATTGAAATGGCTTATCAATCGGTATTTCCATCAATTAAACAATTCTTTTTAAATAGAGTTTCAACAAGAGGTGAGAATATTTTAATGATTGAAAAAGCTGTGTTTTTAGGTAAACCAATTTCAAATTTCGTTCAAAATGGTGACTCTTTCACAACTGGTACTTCAACTCAACTTTATACTGGTAAATTATATATTACAAATTATAGAATAGTTTTTAAAATTGATCAAATTCAAAATAATCAAATAGCTTCACCACAATCTTCAATTTCAACTCAAACAACATCATCATCAACATCATCACCATTAATTATAATACCATCAATAACTGTAAATAATAATCAACAACTACTACTATCACCATCACCATTAGCATCACCATCATTTAAACAACAACCACAATTACAATTAAATTCATCAACATTATCAACATCGTCAACAGGTTCTACATCATCAATGGCAACATTAGTAAATACTTCCAATACTACCACACCTACCACCAATAATACAATAATTAATAATGATTTTCCATTGCTTGAAGATGAAGAGGAATCAATACCATTATTATCAATTTTAAATTTAAGAACTGATGATGATAAGGATAATCAAACTGGTGATTTAGATTCTTCAAATAATAAGGAAAATATAATTGTACCAAATTCTGATCTTAATTTTTCACATGAAAATATAGTTGATGATTGTCTAGTTAGCTCAACAATATCATCATCAAATGTACAAAATAATAATAATAACAATAATAATAGTAGTAGTAGTAGCGGTAGTAATAGTAATCATAATAGTATAACACAAAGTGCATCATCAATTTTAAATACAATAATTCATTTTAATAAAAATATTGGAGGAAGTTTATCAATTATATCTCACAATAATAATAATAATAATAGTCCAAATAGTAATAATCCAAATAATAATAATCTAAATAATAATAATAATAATCATTTATCAACACCACCATTATCACCATCACAATCAAATTCATCATTTATTAACGATAATCAACAACAACAAAAACAAGATATAACAATGAATTATCAATTAATAAATATTGAAACAAAAGATTTTAAACAATTTAAATTATATTTTTTATCATTATATGTTAGAGATAAAATTATGGAATTAATAAGTTATCATTATAAAGAGAAAATCGAAAGATTAATTAAAGTTGAAAATCAAAATAAATCAATTCAAAAGAAAATAGCGGAAGAACATATTCAAATGCATGATGAATCTAGAATTCAACATATTGATCGTTATGAAAGTTATGGTGTTTTTGAGGAAAGTACACCATTTTTATTTGCATATCTTTATAAACCAATTTTTAATTTTTCATCATCACAATCACCATCACCATCATTATCATCATCATCAAATTTATCAAATTCAGTAATAAGTAATAATAGTTTTAATAATAATCAAAATAATCAAAATAATCAAAATAATAATAATAATTTTATAAATGGTTGGGAAATTTATAATCAAAAGAAAGAATATTTAAGATTTAATATTAACATTGATGAAAATAATAATAGTAATTGTTATTGGAGAGTGACATCAATTAATAAAGAATATAAAATGTGTTCAAGTTATTCAAGTAGTTTAGTTGTTTTATCAAAAACATTGGATAAAGATTTAGAAAAGATATTTTCATTTCGTAGTAAAGGTCGTATACCATCATTATCAT
The DNA here is from genome assembly GCF_000004695.1 of Dictyostelium discoideum AX4. Taxonomy (NCBI): domain Eukaryota; phylum Evosea; class Eumycetozoa; order Dictyosteliales; family Dictyosteliaceae; genus Dictyostelium; species Dictyostelium discoideum. The sequence goes on from NC_007087.3 coordinate 2,437,131, forward strand.
GGAAAGATCCAAATTCAAATGCATCCATTAGTAGATGTAGTCAACCATTGGTTGGTATTGAGAGGTCACGTTGTCCAGAGGATGAATTATATTGTAGTAATTTAGCATTAAGTGCACCATCTAAAACATTATATCTAATTGATGCTAGACCCAAATTGAATGCCTATGCAAATACTGCAAACGGTGCTGGCTTTGAAAATATTCATAATTATCCAAATTGTAAATTGGTTTTTATGAATATTCCAAATATACATGTAATTAGAAAAAGTTTAGAGAAATTAACATCATCAATGAGATCTTCAACTCGTGATAAAGATCATACTGAAAGCACCGATATGAGATGGTGGGGTTGCATTGAAGAAACCGGTTGGATATCACATATTAAATCAATTTTGGAAGCTGCTACATTCTCTGCCGATTTAATTTTAAAAGGTAATAGTATACTAGTTCATTGTAGTGATGGTTGGGATAGAACTCCACAAATTACTTCATTAACTCAAATTCTATTGGACCCCTATTATCGTACTATTGTTGGTTTTCAAGTATTAATAGAGAAGGAGTGGCTTAGTTTTGGTCATAAATTCTCTTTACGTCTTGGTCATTTACCTGGTAATGAAGAAGAGAGATCTCCAATTTTTCAACAATTTTTAGATTGTTGTTTTCAATTGTGTAGTCAATTCCCTTTACTTTTCGAATTCACACCAACATTGCTACTCTTTATATCAGATAATATTCATAGTTGTAAATATGGTACTTTCTTAAATAATTGTGAAAAAGATAGAGTTCAAGATCAAGTTAAATTTAAAACTACTTCAATTTGGTCTGAAGTTCATTTTAATATTCATAAATTTTTAAATCCTTATTATAATCCTCAAGATATTCAATCAATTAAACCAAAATTATATTCACGTTGTTTAGAACTTTGGAAAGCTTGTTATATGAGAGTTGAATCAAAAGATTTTTGGATGCATAGTAATTGGTTATTACATAATTCAACTTTTAATTTTCAAAATAATCAAAATAATCAAAATAATAATAATACTAAAAATAATTTAAGTAAATTATTTTTACAAAATCAACATCAACATAAAAATCAACAACAACAAAATAGTGATAGTACTAGAGCATCAATTTCATCAATTTCTTCAAGTAATAGTTATAATAATGATACTACACCTGCTCATTGGATACCGCAAAATAAACATTCCCAAACTCAACATTCACCAATACTAGCATCTCATAGACCTACTTCAATTATTAATGATTTAAAAGATATTTAAAAAATAAAATAATAAAATAAAAAAAAAAAAAAAAAAAAAGTAATACTTAAATATTAAAAGTAAAAAATTTAATTTTTATTTTATTTCAATTCATTTTTTAATTGAAAGAAAAGATTTAAAAATAATTTCAATTGCATGAGCACCAGGATCCATAATATGTGAAGTTCTTTCACCCAAATAAGATGAACGACCTTTTTTTGCAATCATTTCAATTGTACTTTCAGAACCTAATTGAGCCTCTTTTGAAGCAAGTTTTAAAGTATTTAATAAATCAAACGATGATGAAGAGTTTTCATTATCTTTACAACATTGATTAATTTTATTAATTGCTGGTATTAATGAATCTAACATTGTACAATCACCAATATCAGCTTTACCTAATTCTTTAATTGCATTAACTGCATCAATTAATGATAAACCCCAATCATTGGTTGAAATTTGGTTTTTTCCATTTACTGTTGATCTTTCATATAAACTATTTGAAAGTCTAAGGAAAAAGATTGAATAAAAAAGTCCACTTGATCCACCAATTAATTCTTGAATAATTAATGATATTTTTCTAAATGTATAACATGGTTTATCAAATGGAATTGTATCAATGGATTTTTTAATTGATTTCGATAAATTCTCTAATGTTGTACCTAAATCACCATCACCAACTTGTTTATCTAAATCTGTTAATTTATTTGAATTCTCAATTAATGAATTACATCCCAATAATACAATTTCTTTTAATATTTCTCCATTTTCTTTTGAAATTGTTATTGATTTTAAATTATCATCTTAAAAAAAAAAAAAAAATTATTAATAATTATTATTTGTTTGGAAAAAAAAAAAAAAAAAAAAAAAAAAAAAAAAAAAAAAAAAAAAAAAATAAAAAAAAGACTTTACATTTAATTTCATGTGAATCATTTTCATCTAAAGTTAAAATTGAATCTTCTTTATTTTTATATGGTTTTAAAACACTATTTGGCCAACCCATTGCATTTGTTTTAAGATCAATTCTAAATTATTTTAAATATAAAATATTAATAGTCAGGTATATTATATATTTATAAAAAGAGTATAGAATATATTTAGATGTATTATATATATACAAACAAATTAATTATTTGATTATTTTTAATTAATAATAAAGATATACTAATTCCAGCCATTTCTAATGATGTCATTAAAGTTCCAGTAATTAATCTTTCAACAGTAAAACCTTTTTCATGTAAATAATTTAAACAATCATTTGTAGCAATTGCCATTTCCATATTAGTGGTACTACCTAAATTATTAATTAATACAATTAATGATTTGTCTTCACCATCACTACCACAAGAAATGCCACAACTATTATTATTATTATTATTATTATTATTATTATTATTATTATTATTATTATTATTATTATTATTATTATTTGAATAGGGTAAAATTTTAAGTAAATTATCAATTAATGATTTAATAATTTGTTTTGAAGGTTTTAATTCAACTTTTTCAATACCAAATTCACCATGAATACCTAAACCAATTTCCATTTCTTTTTCATTTAATGTGAATGATGGTGAACCAACTGATGGAATGATACAAGATGATAGACCAACACCCATAGTTACTAAATTTAATGATTTGGATGGTGATATATATTTATTATAAAATTTTAAAATTTCATCAATTGATTTACCTTGTTCAGCTAAACCTCCTAAAATTTTATGAACTAAAACTGTACCTGCAATACCTCTTCTATTTGTAATTGATTTATATTTATCTCTAATATCTTGGATATTATCATTATTATCATTTGAAAATTCATTTAATTTCATAAGAATTGAAGAAATATCGTCATCAACGGTTATAATTTCAACTCTAATATCTGGTAGTTGACTTTTACACATTTCCCTTGCAATACTAAATGAACCATTATCACCCATATAGTTTTTTACAATTAATATACAACCCATTTTACCTGCAACTGATTTAATAGCCATAAAAATTTGTTTTGCACTTGGTGATGCAAATACATCACCACAAACTGCACCTATTTTTATTTTTGTTTGTTTGTTTTTTTTTTTTTTTTTTTTTTTTTTTTTTTTTAATGATAAGTGAAATGAATACATTACATAAAATAAATTATAAAAATGTATACAAACCTGTTAACATAGCATTTCCAATATATCCAATATGTGCTGGTTCATGTCCACTTCCACCTCCCGAAATAAGTGTTACTCTATCTTTTCTGTATTATTTATTTTTAAAGATTAATGAATGAATGAAAAAAAAATAAAAAAAAAAAAAAAAATTATATTTACATTTGTGAATAGTCAGATCTTACTACTACATTAAAATTTCCTTTAAGTTTTAATAAATCTCTTGATGATTGAGTAAAACCATCAATCATCTCAGAGACTACATTTTGTGGATTGTTAATAATTTTTTTCATTTTTTTTTTTTTTTATTAGGTGTCAAACCAGTTTGGAGTTGGCCAAATTAAATCAAAATATTTTTTTTTTTTTTTTTTTTTAGGTTTTGTTTTTTAAAAAAAAAAAAAAATTAAGGTGAAAATATTTTGTGGGCTAAAAGAGAATAATATTTTATTTTATTTTTTTTTTTTTTTACCAAAAGCACAAAACCTTTTTTTAAAATAATTTACACTTAATATTTTTTGACTTTTGCTGGTGTATCAAATTATTTTTATTTTTGACTATTAATGTTCGTCGAAAAAATAATTATAGTAATAATAAATAAGAATTAAATTAATAATAAAAAATATAATATTATAAAAAAACATTTTGTTACTAATAATAGTAATAATAAAAATAATAATAATAAAAATAAAAATGACAATATAACAAAAAAAAAAAAAAATAAAACCTAAAACCATTTTTTTATTTTTTTTTTTTAATTTCACCTGTAATATTTTATTCTTTGATCCAAAAGTAGTTTAGGGTTTTAATAAATTAAATTAATCTCCTTTTTTTTTAAATAAAAAATATATAAAAAAATAAAAATAAAAGGAATCTGATTAATTAATTTTACTTTTTTTTCTTTTATTTTTTTTTTTATTTTTTTTTTTTTCAATAATAATAAAAATAATAAAAAAAATAATAAAATTAGATCGTTTCATTAAAAAAGATTCTATTTTAAGAACATCTGGAAACTGCGAATCATTTTTCTTTTTTTATTATTTTTTTTTTTAAACAATAAAAATATAAGAATTTTTAGTGGTCTAAAATTCTAAAAAACCAGGTTTTATCTGTTTTTTTTCTCATTTTCCAATTTTTTATTATTTTTTTTTTTTACATTTTTTTTTTTTTTTTTTTTTTTTTTTTTTTTTTTTTAGAAACATAAATACACAAACTTTTTTTTTTTTTTTTTTAAAAAAAAAAAAAAAAACAAATAAAAAAAAAAAAAAAAAAAACAAATATTTTTTCTATCATAATTTTTTTAAATGAATCATCTGATACCGCAGTTTAATAGTAAAAATAATAATATATTAATAATTCCAACAAATATTATTGATACTTCATTTTCTGTTGGTTAAAATAGTACAATTAATAAATAACTTATTCAAATAAATATTTTTTTTTTTTTAAAAAAAAAAAAAAAACATTAAACAACAAGAGCTATCAAAATATAAAAACAAAAATAAAAAATAAAAAAAAAAAATAAAAATAAAAGTACCAGATATATTAAAAAATCAATTTGTAAATAGTAATAATAATAATAATAATAATAATAATAATAATAATAATAATAATAATAATAATAATAATAATAATAATAATAATAATAATAATAATTATAAAAAAACAAGCATTCTATTAAATTAATTTCAAAAATTTTAAAAATGTCATCATCATCATCATCATCATTTGGAGAAAATATTAATAATCCATCTCATCACCGTCATCACCGTCACCATCACTCGTCAACAAAGAGAAGAAGTGCATCATATTCTTGTTTTAGTTGCCACAAAGACTCAATTCCAATTTTATCTCGTGAAAGATACTTTAGCACTCAACATTTTTGTTCATTTGGATGTTTTGAAAAATCAAATCAATCTGAAAATTCAACACCTTCTTACAGGTTTAATCCTATTATTCAAGTTTAAAATTTAAAATTTTTTTTTTTTTTTTTATAAAAAAAAGTTACATATAAAAATAAAAAAGATACATATAAAAAAAAAATAAAATAAGTTTTATTTATTTTATTCTAATTTTTTTTGTTTTTTTGATAATCTTTCTTCATTTTCATCACCTTTGATTTCTTTTTCTTCACCAAAATTTCTTTTTTGATTTTTTTCATTATTATTTTGATTATTATTTTCATTATTATTTTGAATATTATTATTTTCATTATTATTTTGAATATTATTATTTTTAGTATCATCACTATTATTTTCATTATTATTATTATTATTATTATTTTGATTATTATTTTGATTATAATTATTTTCAAAGTTTTTAGGAATATTTAAATAATATTGTAAATATTGATCGTTAATGATATTGATTGAATCGGATTCAACTAAAGAGATAATTGGATAATTAAAAGATAGTGTATAGGATTTACCAGAACAAGTGTTATTTTTAATAAATTCTAAAATTTCATTTCCATAGATTAACATTTCATCTTTATTCCAATTTATAGCTTGATTTGGTAGATCATGAGTATTAAAGTTTAAACATTTTTTTAAAAAGAAATCATCATTTCTAATACCTAAAAAAATCTTTGAAACACCTGCAATATATGCTTGAAACCAAATTCTAATTAATTTTTTTGATCTAAATTGATAATTTGCTTTACTATCTTCAATATCTCTTGAAGTTTTTAATTCTACATAATCATCAATATTATAATTTTCATCATCATCATCATTATTATTATTTTCATTATTATTATTATTTTGATTATTATTATTATTTTGAATTGATTTTTTCCAACAATCAATTTCACATGCTAAAATAAAATTATTATTAAATAATTTTGATTGAATGATTGAACAATATTTATGTTTATTATCATTTGGATTGTTATTATTATCAATTGTTGAAATCTTTTCAAAATAATTACCAGAATACATTGATTTTAAATGAAAATTTTTAAGTTGATGAAAATCTTGCGTTGGATTATCCATACCTAAATGAATTGTTGAATTGATTCTTTGAACTTGTATATTCCATTTTTCACTATCATACATTGATTCGAATAACTTTCTAAATGAATTTCTAAAAGAGATGAAATTAGATTTGCTGACATCATGTTTTGTTTCAATTAATTTATTCAATACTAATGAAAGTGGTGTTTGAGAATCTGATTCAATACTATCTGGACCTTGAAATCCAACTAATAAATCACTATCAATAGTTGGGTTTTTAAATTTTTTTAATTTAGCTGGGAATAATTGATTTCCTTCATATGAAAATCTTGTAATTTCTAATGGTTTTGTAATTGTTATTGGTGATTTATTAAAGCTTCTTTGTTTTTTAATAAAATTAATTAATCCTATTACATTTAAAGTTTGTTTCATTTTGTTTTTTTTTTTTTTTTTTATATGAAACTATTGAATTATAAAAAATAAAAAAAAAATAAAAAAAAACAAAACCAAAAGAAATTCAAATGCGCAACCAAAAGTAAAATTAAAAGGTAAAAAAAAAAAAAATTCACAAACTCTTTAAGGGGAGACCAAGAGAAAAAAAAAAGAGATGATCAATAAATTAGGAAAATAAAATAAAAATTTATTTAATAAAAATAAAAAAAAAAAAAAAACGGTGTGCTTTTTTTAAAATTTATTAATTTTTTATTTTTGTAACAAATGCGTAATGATAAAAATAGAATTTTTTTTTTTTTTTTTTTAATAATTAATTATTAATTAAATAATAATTTTTAATTTGTAATCTTTTTTTTTTTATTTTAAACTCTAATAGCAGAAGATGATTGAACTACATTTGGTTTTGTTGTTTCAATTTCAAAGCTTTCAGAATCATCAATAGATTTATCGTTTTCATCTTTTTTAGAGATTTGATCATTTGATGATAAGCCTAATAGATTAGAAACGTAAGCTTTTGGTGATTGCCAAAAACTTGTTGATCTATTTAATGATTGTTGTTGTTGTTGTTGATTTGCTGAAACTATATTTACAGTTGTAGATGGCTGTGGTGAATTTGAAGATTCAAATAAAGTTGAAGCTTCTCTTGGTAATGGATACTTTGAAATTGGAATAAAAGTATTTGGAGCATCGGCAGTTGATAAAATACCAGCATCAACAGTTGAAGAAGATTGTGAAAGTTTATCGACTAAAGAACCTTTAGCGGTGGGTGTAGTGGTGGTTGAATTTGGTTCACTGGCAGAGGAGTATTGTTGTTGTTGTTGTCTAATTGTATTGAATTGGGGATAGATAATTTGTGTGGGTGGTGATAGACCACTATTTATCTGTTGGAGTGTGAAAGTTTCAATCACCTTCTCCATTTGTTTAATCTTTTCATCACGTTCAAAAATACCACGTTCCATCACTCTCATTTGGTCCATTAACGCCTTCATTTTCAATTCATTGGTTTGATTACTTTCTGATGTACCCATTTGCTGAAAATAAGTTGTATCTTGATTTGGGTCCCATTGTAATTGTAATAATAGATCTTCTCTCTCTGTTAATAATTTACGATTAAATTCAATCTCTTTTAATTTATCTTTATAACGTTCTTCTAATTTATTATGATCCTCTTGTAATTCAAAATATTCTTCTCTTATATCTCTAATAGTATCAATTAATTCTTCTTTACTAAGATGATAAATTCCTAAAAATTCATCTTCTTCATCAATAATAATTTCTTCTTCATCTTTTTTATTATTATTATTATTATTATCTTTTGTCATTTTTTTTTTTTTTTTTTTTTTTTTTAATGGGTAAAGATTATTTTTATTTTTTAAAAATTGTTTTGATTATTTTTTTTTTTTTTTTATAGTATTTAGTGAATGGTTTAATTTAATATGTAATTATTATATAAATGTGTATTTATAAATGATAGAAAAATAAAATATAAAAATGTTTTAAAAAAAAAAAAAAATTAAAAATAAATAAAAAAAAAAAAATAAATAAAAAAAAAGTAACTTATTTAATTTGGTAATTATTAAAATAAATAAAAAAAAAAAAAAAACAATAAAAATAATTAAAAAATTATATCAATTTTGAAAAATAAATAATATATATTAAAAACACCACAAACACAATTTTGTGTGGGGGGAGGGGGTAAATTGAAATTATTATTCTAATTATTGCTACCGATGTGAGCGAAAAAAATTTTAAAACACAACTATGTGTGTCATAAAAAAAATAATAAAATAAAATAAAAAAAAAAATAAAAAAAAATAAAATTAAAAATAACCCTTTTTTGGATATTAAAAAAATAAAAAATAAAAATACCCCTTTTTTTTGGATATTAAAAAAATAAAACAAAAATAATAAAATTTTTTTGAAAAATAACTATATATATATCAAAAATAATTGATTTTATTGATTAGGATTTGAAGGTTCAGTTTCATTTGTAATTGGATTAGTTGTAGTAGGATTTTGTTGATTTGATTGATCAGGGAAAGAAGTTGTTGATAAAGTTGATGAGGTTATTGAATCAGTGATTGAATTTGTATTATTTGTATTATTTGAATCGGTGGTTGTTGTTGTTTCACCAGAACCATCAATAATTGGATTTAAATTATCTTTATTTTCATTGTTACTATCAATTACTTCCAAGATGAAATTATGATTTGTATAGATACAGATATCAGCTGCAATTTTCATTGATCTTCTTGCGATTTCTTCAGGATCTAAATCTGGTACGGTTAGGAGGGCACGAGCAGCAGATAATGCAAAATCACCACCACTACCAATTGCGAGGATACCATCGTTTGGTTCTAAAACGTCACCATTACCATCGATATTTAATGTGATATCTTTATCGGCTACGATTAATGATGCTTCCAATCTTCTATAGTATTTATCAGTTCTCCATTGTTGTGCTAATTCAACACAACTCTTTAAGAGTAAACCACGATGTTCTGTTAATTTTCTTTCTAATAATTCAAAGAGTGTAAATGCATCTGCAACTGATCCTGCAAAACCTGCAATGATTTTACCATCTGATAACTTTCTAATCTTTTTTGCATTTGGTTTGACAATCGAGTGACCAAGTGTAACTTGACCATCACCAATAATAACAACTTTACCATTTCTTCTAACTGATAAAATTGTAGTTGCTTTCATTCTATATGGATCAGAATGCATTGATCCTGCACCTGCACCAAGACCCCAATATTGTGGTGGTGGAAGTGGTGCTCCACCTGTATAATATCCACTTGTACCCGAACTTAATTTACTACTTTCAACTACAACATTACTTATATTACTATTTCCTAAATTACCAATTATTGGACTTTTTTGTAATGATGGTATTAAATATTTACTTGATAATTTTGAAAAATTAAACATTTTTAAAATATGTTTATATTTGTAAAAAAAAAAATAAAAGAAAATGAAAATGAAAAAAAAAAAAAAAAAAAAAAAAAAATAAAATTTTCAAAAAAGTTTTTTTTTTAATTTAATTTATTTTATTTTGTTGCAGATTTCAATTATTTAAACAGTCCAAAATGTATATAAACTTTATTTTTTACCCAAAATGGTCAGATATATATTTTCAAGAAAATAGTAAATTATCAATTTTTAAACTTTTAATTTTTGACTAATATTATTATTTATTTGATTTTTTTAAATTATTTTCAATTTCTTTAATTAATTTTGTATCTTTGAAAAATCAATAACAATGCCACTTAGATGGTCAACTAAATTAATTTTAAAATTTGGACACATATTTGGTTGAATATTATAATTATTCCAATCAAAATATAAGACATTTAATCCAGTTGGTTCATTATTTGAATCTAATTCAATTGTTGAGTTTGGAATTAATGGTAATTGATTATCTGATTTAGGTGATAAACAATAATAATAACAACCACCACGAGATGAATTTGAACCAATTCCATCAACTAATAAAGCAGTTTTAACACCAAAATTTATCCAATCAAATACTTTTCTTTTACAATAATTTAATGAATCACCTTTTGATCTACATTCTAAAATAAAATGATTTGGTATTAACTTTTTAAATTTGATTTTATCATTATCATTTTCATTATAATTATCAGTATCATTTTCATTTTCATTATCAGTTTCATAAAAAACTATATCTGGTTTCCTAAAATTTTTATTTTTTTTAGTTTTTAATTTTTATAATAATTAATTATTATTTTAATTTTTATATTATTTATAAATATAATAAATACCTAATACCAGAAGGAAGTAAATAAAATAAATTTGAATTTAAAATGAATTTACCTTTTAAATTATCTATTGAAATTAATGAATTATTTAATTGATTATATAAATCAGAAATTTGAATATTAATATTAAATGAAATTAATCTAATATAAAGAATTGTTTTATTTAATGTTGTAATATGAAGATCTTT